>NW_016908217.1:28889-182937 GCF_001483705.2 Eufriesea mexicana | reverse complement strand
TATATATATATATTAGTATAGAAAATATTTTTATAATTAATTTAATAATTGATTTTATTAATTTATAAGCTTTCTGTAGTAGGAAATATGTACTTTTTAGTTTGTTGTTTTCATAACAGACTATTTGCATCATTGTTATTAATAAGTATAAGCCAACGTTCGATATTCTACATCGATACTTTGGCAAATGGCTGTCTCAAACACAAAGCATCTTCCCGCGAAAACAAGCATAGCTTGTCCAATCGCAGTTCACTTCTAGTAGACGCGAATCCAACATGCCGGTAACACGTGGTGGTACATTTACGTGCGTTAAAGTGAAACTTTCAGTATTGGAACAAAACTTTTCGTGAAGTAGGGCCATCATTGATCAGTGTTTTAATTACTGCAACTGACGAAATAAATATTCAAAGTCAACAATACGCAATATCAGTTATTATTTCGGAACAGTGAACGACTCTTGTAACGTGATATTTACGAAAGGACCGCAACAGAAGTTTAGAAACTGAGAGAACTTTACCAAGAACAGGGTAACTAACTGCAATATACCACACGTGGAAAAAAGTGAAGTTACATAGTGAAAATCGTCTAACGATACATGTGCGAAATGAACTAGTATGAATGCGAATTATATAATAGAACAGAATAGTGACGTATCATCGATTGTAGATTCCAGAATTCGATCGTCGACTGGAATATTGGTTAGCATTGCTCGGAATAGGCAGTTTCTTAATAGCTTTCATAATTTTCCGATTTCGACAGTGTATATGAGAAATAAAGTGATGCAAGTGCAAGTGTGTATCAAATCGTGCTGTGTCATTATATGTTATCGTTTAGATATTCGAAATTTCGATATTGTATTGGCATACTTCGTTATCACTCGTTAGAATAGACAATCTTTTTCCCATTTGGAAGGTTTATTTTCGACGTATAGCGACGGATAAGAGCGAATGCATGTAAAATTGTGCTACCTCGTTAACTACTTTCGCTTAGATATTTGAAATTTCTGTTCTGCATTAGAATATTTCGTAATCACTCGTTACAGTAAGCTGCGTTATAATTAGATGGTTGGTTTTTTCTCGATTTTCACCGTTCTTTTCGAAATACACAGCTGAAAGTGGCTTAGAATTTCGAAAGATCGTGTTTTGACTAGGTTTCTTCGCACTCGCTCGATAGAACAGATCCTTCGATTATTAGATAAATGATTTTTTTTCGCGTTTTGCCCATTCCTTTCGAAATACACTGCCGAAAGTGAAAGGGTGTGGCAGGTCGTCCTGCGTTGTTATCTCTCGTGGCTTAGCTTTCCCAAAATCCGATTTTTGGTTTTGATTTTTCATTATCACTCGATAGATCAGGCTCTTCTCTAACAAAATCAGTGGTTTCTTTTCGATTTTCGCCGTTTTTTTTTCTAAATACAGTGCCGAAAGTGACAGGGCGTGACAGGTCGTACTGCGTTGTTATCTCTCGTAGCTTAGCTCTTTGAAACTTCGATTTTTGGTATTGATTTTTTTACATCATTCGATAGAACGGGCTCTTGTGTAATAGAATCAGTGGTTTCTTTTCGATTTTCGCGTTTTTTTTTCTAAATACAGTGCCGAAAGTGGACGCGTGTGACAGGTCGTGATGCGACGTTATCTCTCGTAGCTTAGCTCTTTGAAACTTCTATTTTTGATTTTAATTTTTCATTGCCATTCGATACAAAGGGCACTTCTCTAATAGAATCAGTTGTTTTTTTTCCGATTTTCGCCGTTTTCTTTCTAAATACAGTGCCGAAAGTGACAGGGCGTGGCAGGTCGAACTGCGTCGTTATCTCTCGTGGCTTAGCTCTTCGAAACTTCGATTTTTGGTATTGATTTTTTTACATCATTCGATAGAACGGGCTCTTGTCTAATAGAATCAGTGGTTTCTTTTCGATTTTCGCCGTTTTTTTTCTAAATACAGTACCGAAAGTGGACGCGTGTGACAGGTCGTGGTGCGACGTTATCTCTCGTAGCTTAGCTCTTTGAAACTTCGATTTTTGATTTTAATTTTTCATTACCATTCGATACAAAGGGCACTTCTCTAATAGAATCAGTTGTTTTTTTTTCGATTTTCGCCGTTTTTTTTCTAAATACAGTGCCGAAAGTGACAGGGCGTGGCAGGTCGTACTGCGTCGTTATCTCTCGTGGCTTAGCTCTTCGAAACTTCGATTTTTGGTATTGATTTTCTTACATCATTCGATAGAACGGGCTCTTGTCTAATAGAATCAGTGGTTTCTTTTCGATTTTCGCCGTTTTTTTTCTAAATACAGTGCCGAAAGTGGACGTGTGTGACGGTTCGTGCTGCGTCGTTACCTTTCGAGTCTTAGAGTCCTAACCTTTGTCTTTTGTTTAGGTTTTTTTGCTATCACTCCATAGAACAGATCGTTCCCTAATCAGTTGGCCTATTTTTATCCGGAAATTAAAAAAAGGTTACAGAAAAACGTGGGAAGCATCGTTATGTTCATGGAGGTGTGTCTGCATCATGTCGAAGAATGTAAGTCTTTGTTTTCACATAACCTTCGGTTGTAAATAAATAAGTAGTTATAAGTAAATAAGAAAGATATAAGCCATTCATTTTCTATCTTTTGTTAGTTATAGCCTAATTTTTTTCTAAATACAGTGCCGAAAGTGACAGGGCGTGACAGGTCGTACTGCGTTGTTATCTCTCGTAGCTTAGCTCTTTGAAACTTCGATTTTTGGTATTGATTTTTTTACATCATTCGATAGAACGGGCTCTTGTGTAATAGAATCAGTGGTTTCTTTTCGATTTTCGCGTTTTTTTTTCTAAATACAGTGCCGAAAGTGGACGCGTGTGACAGGTCGTGATGCGACGTTATCTCTCGTAGCTTAGCTCTTTGAAACTTCTATTTTTGATTTTAATTTTTCATTGCCATTCGATACAAAGGGCACTTCTCTAATAGAATCAGTTGTTTTTTTTTCGATTTTCGCCGTTTTTTTTCTAAATACAGTGCCGAAAGTGACAGGGCGTGGCAGGTCGTACTGCGTCGTTATCTCTCGTGGCTTAGCTCTTCGAAACTTCGATTTTTGGTATTGATTTTCTTACATCATTCGATAGAACGGGCTCTTGTCTAATAGAATCAGTGGTTTCTTTTCGATTTTCGCCGTTTTTTTTCTAAATACAGTGCCGAAAGTGGACGCGTGTGACAGGTCGTGGTGCGACGTTATCTCTCGTAGCTTAGCTCTTTGAAACTTCGATTTTTGATTTTAATTTTTCATTACCATTCGATACAAAGGGCACTTCTCTAATAGAATCAGTTGTTTTTTTTTCGATTTTCGCCGTTTTTTTTCTAAATACAGTGCCGAAAGTGACAGGGCGTGGCAGGTCGTACTGCGTCGTTATCTCTCGTGGCTTAGCTCTTCGAAACTTCGATTTTTGGTATTGATTTTCTTACATCATTCGATAGAACGGGCTCTTGTCTAATAGAATCAGTGGTTTCTTTTCGATTTTCGCCGTTTTTTTTCTAAATACAGTGCCGAAAGTGGACGTGTGTGACGGTTCGTGCTGCGTCGTTACCTTTCGAGTCTTAGAGTCCTAACCTTTGTCTTTTGTTTAGGTTTTTTTGCTATCACTCCATAGAACAGATCGTTCCCTAATCAGTTGGCCTATTTTTATCCGGAAATTAAAAAAAGGTTACAGAAAAACGTGGGAAGCATCGTTATGTTCATGGAGGTGTGTCTGCATCATGTCGAAGAATGTAAGTCTTTGTTTTCACATAACCTTCGGTTGTAAATAAATAAGTAGTTATAAGTAAATAAGAAAGATATAAGCCATTCATTTTCTATCTTTTGTTAGTTATAGCCTAACCTGGTTGTGTAAAGACAATATTCTGTTGAAATATATGGGCACGTGCAGCAGGACAAAAATATAATAGTAATTATTTTTTATGGCAAATAAAGATTGATGCAGTAATATAAATATGTAAATTAACATATGTCTTTTTGATTCTAGGTTGATTAGCCATTTGGCATGCAACACAGATATATTTGTTGGTGAAACAAGGATTAAGAAAGGAAGATGGGTTCGACAGATACAGAGATGTAGAGAATACAGTGAGATTGAAAGGTATGTTCTGTTCCTGATCTCAATAAATATTGATATCAGTGATCAAAGTCAATGACCAGCGCTAATGTGTTAAGTTTCAGAAAGATGACAGAAAGAAAACATAAACAAGGAAGCATATGGATCAACAAAGAAAGGTGTGTAGCATCGATTATTAAGTCATGCAAATATAAGGATCATTGAAGAGATGGAAAACGAATAATTAGTAATAGTTATGAAAAGTAAAGATAAATTCAATATAGAATTTAAATGTTGCAGTAAGGCAAAAATCTGGAGAAATATCTATACAAACTTGGAAACTATAAAAACAGCGGTATTAATGGGGATGTGGCACATGCACTTGAGCGGGCAAATAAAACCAATGTCAAAAGGAGGTAAAAGGTAGGTTTTAATTGCTGATGATTATTCAAGAGTGATTATTGTCTTGCTTGTACAGGTAAAGGATCAAACAGCTGAGGAAATAAGAAGATTGGTGGCATTAAAAAAATATGAATCTGTCAAGAAGTTAAAATGTACTTACATGTTCAGGCAATGGAGGTGAGTTTGTGGGACAATACTTCCAGGTTTGGGTACATCAGAAGGAAATAGAACATGATTTGATTTCAGCCAAGATACAGCAGTGCAATGGAGTTGCTGAGAGGAAGAACAAATCTACCATAGAGATGACAACGGCACTTATGATGGATTTAGGCTTCAGACTTCAGGCGAGTAATGTTAGGAGGAAGGTGTGTGGGTTTAGTATGATCTGAGCAAAAGAATAAATCAATGTGTTATGATCTGTCAACAGAATGTAGGCCACATGTTTGAGTGCGGAAAATAAAATTCAAGAAGGAAATTGGAAGTATCAATAGATCAAGATAGATATCATATTTAGAAATTTAGAGTGGTCTTCATGCCGTAATCTCCAGGTTTGTATTAAGGGTCAAGAAATATAGAAAAGTACAAACAGGATTGGTTAACAAACAATGTGTAAGTACAAAATCTAAGAGTTTCATCCAGAGGGGTGTAATTCCTTTATCAACCTTATGTCAAGTCATGAAGTATGGGTAACATTCAGCAATATCTATGAGAAGGATAAGAACAGCAAGGATATTCTGTTACAGAGGAATTTTTCATGTATAAATATAAATTTAAACGTGACATTTTAACCCACATTACGTGTCAGACAGGTAAATTTTCAAATTACATACATTAGGAAGTAAGATAGATAAAACAATGCTTATAACTAAAATCTTATGTATGTTTCTAAATTGTGTATTTGCAAATGCCTGGGAGTTAACACAGAAAGAATAAAAGGAAATAGATAATCTCAAAACTAAACTGATTGCCAAGGAAGCAAGCGGAAAAGCAGATCTCTAGCCTTCAAACCTCAGAAGAAGTGGTGTTTCAAGTGCAACTCCACTAGACATTTTGCAAGTACATATTGGACAAACAAATAAGGTAACAAAGAAATTAAATATTTCAATTTTGAAAGATTAGGATAAAAATCAGATAAATTTCTAGGATTATACTGGATTATAGGACACTGTATACACCTCAACTGAATGGAAAGGCTTAATCGAATATTACTGAATAAAATACGAGCACTCCTGTACGACTGAAATGGAAAAGAAATTGTGAATGGAAGCTGTGTATTTTGCAACTTATCTACAGAATAAAAGTTCTGCAACAGCAATGAATACAACTGCATATAGAAAGTGAGTAGGAGAAAGATCTCACATATGAATTACACATTTTTTGAGAAACTAATATTCTTTGACATCTGAAAGTAATATAGCAATTTTGTTTGTAGGTTCGTTTCAAGGAAAGTAAACTTTCCAAGAATTACACAATGAATATTACACATAAAGTTTTGTTTTGTACAGTATAGTTAAATAAATGATACAGCATAATCTTTGTACCAAGAGTTTGATTCATTTTAATATTAGAATTACCAAAGTGGTATCATGCATAAAATATTGTAAATTTATAGTTGTTTTATCAAAAGCTGGTACTGATTTCATTCAGATAGGAAAACAGTTATATATACTTATTTCTTTTATACATTTGACGCCTTTGGTAATTCTGGATAAATTAATTCCTTTTTTAATTAATTATTTTGTAATAATTATTGCACGGAGGGTGTGAACTGATACCAGTGATTGTTTGACAATAATTATCTTTTATACAATCAATTTAAAAATTCCATGTACACATTATAAAAAGAATATGCTTGTGCATCTTCTCATACATTTTTGTTAACATTGTACTTCTAGTTTTGTCTATTATTTAATATTTTCTCAAATGATCATTGTCGTTGGTACGAAATCACGTACGCCTACCATTAATTATGAATAACAAATTAATTAGCATCCATTTATTCTCGGAAATCATAAAAGAATGTTGCCTGTAGTTCCAGCTTTAGGGTGTAACTGTAAAAATTCATGAATTGATTACTGAAACTCACTATTTGTTAATTTCTCACTGTCGAATTAATTTATTGGGATAATAATCGATTTAAATTCACGCGCCTTCAATCAGCGCCATCTATGAATTTGGACCCGAAGCTCGAAAAGTAGTAGGAATACAGAATGTGTAAGGAGGTTGTCTACACCATGTCACGTGATCGACAAGGAAAGAAAGCGATTAGAAAAGGATAGAATAGCCCCTTCATGAAAAATCAACAAATTACTCAGTTTCTGGGAATAATTTGTGAACTTTTATAATTCCATCGTAAAGCCAGATCCTTCAAGAACTTTCACATATATCTCTCGATATAAATTTGTCCCTAATTAATTAATTATTAATAATTGTTTTGCGCAGTGTTTGAATTGTTGTCGAAGATTGTCGAAGACGCCATTGATTTTTCATTAATTACTATCCTTTATGCAATTAATTTATGAACCTTTATGTACTCATGATAAAGGCAATGTTCCTACGAATCTTCTCATATAACTTTTGATCACATTTTGATTCTAGGTTCATTTAGTATTAAATATTTTCGCGGAAGATCATGATGGTCGCCGTTACGAAATCATAGACGCCATCAAACGAAAATTAATAACTAACAATTTAGAGTTAAATTCTTTACGAAAGTTATATAGGAATGCAGCCTGAAGTTCCAGCTTCGCAATGAAATTATAAAGGTTCACAAATTGTTTACGGAAAATGAGTAATTAATAATTCTTCACTGCCGGAGCCATTCTATCCTTTTCTATCCCCTCTCCGTCCTTGCATACCACGTGACCAGCACTACGACGACCTCCTTGCCTATTCTATATTCCTATCACTTTCTTGATTTTTGAGCCCAAATCATAGATGGCGTTGATCGAAGGCGCTTGAATTTGAATCGGTTACAAGCTTTGGTTATGTACTGCTGACACATCCTATTATTGAACAGTAATTGTGTGATGGATATTTTCGACTGCAAATGGCGAATGAATCTGTACCTGCAGAAAATGATGAAATATTGCGGGAGTAATGGAAACAAAGGATACTTAGGGTGAGTAATGTAAAAGGGAATCTATGTGGGTTGTGCATATCTGAGCAAAAGAATAAACCAAACAGGTTATGTACTGCCAACAGAATGTAGGCCACGTATTTGAGTGCAGACAACAAAGTTCGAGAAGGAAATTGGAAGTATCAATAGATGAAAAGATCAAGATGGATATCGTGTTCGAAAATTTACAGTTGTCTATCTGCCGTAATGTCAAGGTTTGTATGATCGTACAATGAAAGAACCAAGAAATATAGAAAAGTACAAACAGGATTGGTTAACAAACATTGTGTAGGTACAAAATCTGAGTTTCAACCAGCAGGGTGGAATTCCTTTATTAACCTTATGTCAAGTCATGAAGTATGGGTAACATTCAGCAATGTCTATGAGAAGGATAAGAACAGCAAGGATATTCTGTTACAGAGGAATTTTTCATGTATAAATATAAATTTAAACGTGATATTGTAACCCACATTACGTGTCAGACAGGTAAATTTTCAAATTACATACATTAGGAAGTAAGATAGATAAAACAATGCTTATAACTAAAATCTTATGTATGTTTCTAAATTGTGTATTTGCAAATGCCTGGGAGTTAACGCAGAAAGAAGAGAGGGGAATAGATAATCTCGAAACTGAACTGATTGCAACGGAAGCAAGGGGAAAAGCAGGTGGGTAGCCTTCAAACCTCCGGGGAAGAGATGTTTCAAATACAATTTCAGTAGACATGTTGCATATGCATGTTGGAAAAACAACAAAGGTAACATAGAAATTAAATGTTACAATTGTGACAGATTAGAATAAAAATCAGTAACATTTTTAGAATTAAGAAAAAAGGACGAGGCTTAAGAAATATATTCTCCAAGTGGGACATGTAAGAATTTCAAATATTTGTAAAAAAAATCATTTGGACTGTTATTTTGAAAACATAAAGGAAAGAAAAAGAGATCAAGATAAAAAAGGAACACGTACTCCTCGACAGAGAACGATGGAATAAAATAATGGATTTTTGACTCCGGAACAATGAGCCATATGGTTAATAAACTAGAATATTTTAAAAAATAGGAAGAAATAAGAGAAGAATTTGGATCAGTGTAAAGAAATATTTCCATGGAAGCTACAGCGAAAGTTAGAATACAGCCAGATATTTGAATATTGTTTGTGTTCTACACTTGATACAGAATTTATTGTCAGTATATCTGATAACTGGAGATGGTAGTGCAGTAATGTTCAAGCAATATCAAGTAATTTCATAAAAACGAAAAAGAAATATTTATATGTTATATATGTGATAATGAACTTTATAGTAGTAGAGAGGAACAAGGAGCTGGTAGAGAGGCATAGAAAATTGGGGAATCTATGTATAGGGCATATGAAAGTGTTGTTCAAGAAAGTATTGAAAATGAAATTAACGAAAAGAGTACTTAAGACAGAAATTAGAGAATGGAGGGTATTTTTATGAAGCAGAGCAATCGAAAATTTCATTTGGGGAGACAAGAACAAGGTTGAAAAGCCAGTTGGAGACAAAACATTCTGATTTATCTGAGCTTATAGAGCCAGAGACATGGAATAGAAATAGGTATATGATGATAATGTTATATTTTATTAATTATGTAAGGATTTATGTTATGGAATCAAATACTGAAGCATTACAGAGATTGTTTAATTGTGTTGCAGCAGCAGAAGCAAAGTGGAATAACATACAGATTTAAATGCGATAACGGAACCAGGAGTGTTTACCAGTCAAGAATTCAAGAAATAGTTGAGATAGATAGTAACTATACTAGATTTTAGGACACTGTACACACCTCAACTGAATGGAGAGACTTAATCGAATATTACTGAGTAAAACACGAGCACTCCTGTACGACTGAAATAGAAAAGAAATTGTGAACAGAAGCTGTGTATTTTGCAACTTATCTACAGAATAAAAGTTCTGCAACAGCAATGAATACAACTGCGTATAGAAAGTGAGTAGAAGGAAGATCTGACATATGGATTACACATGACATATGAGAAACTAATATTCTTTGACATCTGAGAGTAATACAGCAATTTTGTTTGCAGATTCGTTTCAAGGAAAGTAAACTCTCCAAGAATTACACAATGAATATTATACATTAAGTTTTGTTTTGTACAGTATAGTTAAATAAATGATACAGCATAATCTTTGTACCAAGAGCTTGATTCATTTTAATATTAGAATTACCAAAGTGGTATGTAGAAAATTAATAAATTTCCAAGTTTCTGTAATTAATTCATGAACATTTATAGCTACACAACAAAGCTGGAATTATAGGCAACATTCTTATACAATGTTTAATTTAATAATTAGTTAGCAATAAATAAGATTGCTATAGAAAAATGTTTTTCTTGCATAATATTCTTATTATTTTGTAACAAATATATGCTTGTATAAGAAAGCGTTAATTATACATACTTATTTCTTTTATGCATTTGACGCCTTTGGTAATTCTGGATAAATTAATTCCATTTTAATTAATTAATTTGTAATAATTATTGCACAAGGGATGTGATGCAACTATAAAGATTCATGAATTAATTACTGAAACTCAGGATGCATCGAACCACGGTTCTGCAGCACAGGAATTTTCGAATATCCCTGTTAGACGACGACTGATATTGTAAACTACTGAAAATAAATCTGTAATTACGGAAGTAATAAAACTTTAATCATAAATATCTCAAAAATTAATGAGTAGTTGTCGCTATAATGATATATTTTTTTAAACTGCATGACGATATCTACAAATCTGCAAAGTTTCAACTAAATCGGTGACTCGAAGCACTTGCACTCTCCTTGTTAATCTTGAAAACATCACGAGTACTTACACCCATTAGAAGTAACTCGACTGTCTAAATTATTTCCCCAAAATATCCCCGGCGTCGTTATAAATATCCCTATATTACCAGAAAATATTACCACTAATAAGTGCATTAATTTCTGCGAAAGATGCGAAAAGCTACGTACGCGGTTCGCATTACCGAAACTCCCGCGGAGAGTTAATATTTTACACGGGCGAAAAATAAGAGGGGAAACAGAAAAGCAAGAAAAAAAGAAAACGTTCGATTTTTTCGGCAGACACGAAAGTGGCCGAGCACCGCATGACGCGGCGCAAATAACAGGGTATTTGCATTTAATTAACGCGCCGTGCACACGCTCTTGTCTGTCGCATCCGGTACCGTTCGATCGGAACGTCGTGCAGCAAATGTAATTCATGCTGGCGTTAGAAAATCACGCGCTATAGTTCGCGCCGAAGATTACGGCTGCCGGAGGCCATCGCCCCCACCCACGCACCAGGCCACAACTGATTTCCACTTTTACGACCCCGACACGTGTTTCGACTTTCATCGCGTATCAAGAAAATTCTGGCTACACCTGTTTTGAATTTTTCTTTTCTTTTTTCTTCATTTTTCGATTTAATAATTTTTGCCTCTCCTCGCTTCGCGGGAAATTTGTTTGTCGATTCTCTATCGTGCTATAATCATGACTTGGAGGGGGAAGTTATTTATATTTTTATTTATTTTTGGATTTACTTCGTTTAATGATTATTATGCTATTGCGTTTCAGATGGAAATAAAATATCGTGTTAAGTCTCTATTTCTTCTGTTGCTCCATTTTACAGTCTCGTACTGTGATGAAAGGTACGTGAAACGAGAAAAGTTCACGCTATAATAATCATCCATCCATGACAATAAACACTTAATATGAAAAATATGGAAATAAACTCTCAATAGAATTAACGTAAACTAATTTATAATTAAAAATAAAAATTTGTTCTGTTAGAAAGGAATAATACTCGAGTCATGGCGTGGAGAAATGGAAGATTATGTTTGATATATCTTAGGTCAACTATTTGATAAAATATTAAATTCCAATGGAGAAGTCGTCTATATTTTATCTAATTTCTATTTATATTTGTTTTATTTGAAGTATGTAGTATATTGTATATTTGTATAATGTGTTAATATTTATTGTCGTTTGTATCGATAATGTTCGTGTTTGTATTTGTCCAATGAGAGTTTTATATTTTTTGATTTCAATTGGAGATGAGTCTACGTGGCGAGAAGCGTATTAATGCACGTAATAATTATATTGTGTATGTCATGTAATCTTTTCTTCTTTAAATTCCTGCATGAAGCAGAGGAGAAAGGAGGGATAGCATGGTAATTGAATTATATGGTGAAACGGTAATTTAGTGTTCTTGAATGGTGAAAGTCTTTGACTCTGATTGTAACAAATGATGGTTATTTTGTAGATTGACATACGCTGTTTGTCATAATAAATACTACTAAAGATTTATGTGCAATTAGATCTTACTCGATGATACTCAGTGTTTGAATAGCGTTATAGATCGTCCTCTTCGTCAAGTTTTTGACTACTAAATTCACGCTCAATCAGATTGCTCAAAATTTTTTTAGAGGATTTATGAAATACTATGCTGCGACGATTTAGTAAATTAGTTATGAAATTGATCTTCGACGAATTTAAAATATGAATTTTAATATCAAGTAATACCTCGAACAGTTTCTTCATTGACGTCACGAATTTCCAAATTTCTGGATATATGTGTCTATACATTGACGAAAATTTAAATCATAGTTGATGGGAGGTAATTAAATATTACCTGGTATATTGATTAGTTCACTTATCAGCGTCAGAAATTTCCAAATTTCAAATTTCTAAATATACGAGACTATAAATTGAAAATTTAAATTATCGTCGACCAAACCTAATTTAACTCCTACCAGCGTCACGAATTTCCAAAATTAAAAAATTCCAAGCTTCTGAATTCACAGAAAATTGAAATCGTCGCAGATCAAAGCCAATGTATTAGTTCCTTTCTGGGTATCACAAATTTCCAAATTTCTGAAATTTAAAAATCTATAGAATACAAAAATTCCAAACACTCCAAATTCCCAAAAATTAAAATCGTGATTGACGAAAGCCAATGCAGCAGTGTCCAATATTTCAAGCGATTCCCTTTACCTTCCCGGCATCACAAATTTCCAAGTTTGTCAAATTCTAAAATTCCCAAAAATTAAAATCGTGGTCGACGAAAGTCAATTCAATAGTGCCTAATACCTCACGCAATTGTCCTCTTCTCGGCATTACAGATTTACAAATTTCCAAATTTGCCAAATTCTAAAATTCCCAAAGATTGAAATCGTAATCGACGAGAGCCAATGCAACAATGTCTAATACCTCAAACAATTCCTGTCTTCTGGGAATCACAAATTTCCAAGTTTGCCAAATTCGAAAATTCCCAAAAATTGAAATCGCAGTCGACGAAAGCCAATTCAACAATGGCGAATACCTTAAGCAATTCCGTTCTTCTCAGCATCACAAATTTTCAAATTCGTCGAATTCTCAAATTTCCAAAGATTGAAATCGTGGTCGACAAAAGCCAATGCAACGGCACCTAATACCCCGAGCCGTCCTTGGGCCAGCAGGATCCTCGCGGCGGACTATAGCGATCGAACGAGGCTGCATTCCAAGCCGTGTGCCGCAATTTTGGCACGGGAACTGACGTTCTCTTGTCGCCTCTTGATATTTTATATCCGGCCCTACGGAACAACGCGCACAATACGGTCGACTTGGAACGAGAGGCAGGGATATATACGCGAGGCGGGTTCTTAAACCGACATTGCACGAGCTAATGCGAGCAGATGCCGCAATTCAGCCGCGTCTATTATCCGGAATTGCGAGTAGTACGCGCTGGGAGCCTCGTAAACTTGCCGCGCGAAATTTTGAGCAATATTAATTTACTCTCCGCGGACTCGTCCTCTCTCTTACCCTCTCGACACTGCTCTTGTCCCAAGTTTCTACGAAACACCACCCTATAAGTTATAGGCGATTCCAATACAGGGGGACCAACTGGTATGCAATTACCGGTATCCCAATTGTCATATGTGAAGAGGTGTCCCCGCGAAGAAAAATTCGAAATTTGAGATTCGAGATCATATTCTCTTGGCACAAATGTGGGTGGGTTTAAATGGGACGATGATCTTTGTGGTCAAAACGTAATCCGATTTTTGGTGTGATTGAAGTGCTTGTTAAAATTTCGAGTAATTTTGTATTCCTATAGTCCTGTAATTTGAAATTGGCAATGTAATTGATGTACATAGCCTTATATATTATTTGTTTATTCGTATATTTTTATTTCATACTCTTTTTTATCTCTTGGTAATAGTATTTTATGAATGCAGCAATTTTTACAGAATATGTATGTAACACATAAGGGTAATAATTTGGTTTTTTAAAAAGGTGAATTTTAATTTTAATTTAAAAGATGAAAAGTGCAAGAAATACTTGATCAGTATATGGATAGGAGATTTGGTAATGGTATCTTGTGAATGTAGCAATTTTTACAGTATATGTATGCAATAAATAAGGGTAATAATTTTGGGAAGGTAAATGAACAAGGTGAAGAATAGATGAAATATTTGATCAGTATGTGGATAGAAAACTTGGTAATGGTATTTTATGAATACCGTTATTTTTACAGTATACATATGTAATAAATAAGGGTAATAATTTTAGGGAGGTAAATGAAGAAGATGAAGAGTTCAAGAAATATTTGATCAGTGTATGAACAGGATGTTAGTAGAATGAACAATAATGTCTTACACTTCTTTTCACGAGAGACACACAAAGTATATTTAAGTACAAATATTTAAATAATAAACCCAATAAATAATAAAGTATTTGAAATGATAAATTGATTTACGATTTTCAAAAGCTTCTTCTCTCTCTCTCTCACTCTTAATAATGATTACATTTCAGTGTTCCTCTTTAACAATTCTCAAACAACTGTTTCATTCTGGCACATTCCTCTAAACAATTTTCCAAATATCATTCATACTAGACAACACTCGCACATATTATATTTATATCATAGATTGCACAATTACAGACAAATGAGTTTTACTCATTCAACCTCACTCGCATAGTAAATTCATTTTCATAATAGTATTTCATAAATATAGCTATTTTGAAAATATATGCGTGTAATAAATAAGGGTAATAATTTTGGGGAAGCAAGTGAATAAAAATATTAAATCAATATACGAACAGGAGACCTGGTAATGGTATTTTATGAATACTGTACTTTTTACAGTATATGTATGTAATAAATAAGGGCAATAATTTTGTGGAGGTAAATAAACAGGATGAAGAGTACAAGAAATAATTGTTTAATACATATACTTGTGAAAAACAATAAAATAATAAAATTTACAAATTTAATAGCAGTTAAAATTAGTAAAAAGAATAATCGTTCTATAAATCTGTGATGCATTTAATAATATCCTGATGTATGTCCTTTCTCCGTCTCTTATTTTTTCCGCACAATTTCCTGAGGCCCCCAAAGGGATAATTAATTATAAGAGATTCTGCCAATTTTCCTGCCAGTTCCCCTGCTGGAATAAAGTCCCGCTTTAAGTATCTTAATTTGGTTAATTTCTTCTTCGTTAAGGTACTTTCCAGATTACAGACGTTGATGAATTTATAGACACGTGAATCGATTCGCGTTTCGTCCTTTCTTTTTTATACCTCGTATCATTGCATATCCTGCAATAAAAATATATAAAATTCCTTTAATCTCTACCATTTCATTTTCCATCTTCACATCAGAGATGTATCCGACGTCAAAGTCAAAGTATCGTATTTTATTTGAAAGCCATAAATTTTCTTTGACATCTGCTTCTTCTTCAAATCTTTACCGGTTTATGGAAAACATAGCGCAACATTGTAATTTCTTTACGGATTTTTCCATGATATTTCAACGTCGAGCAGCAGTAGAGAGATTAATTTCCTGCCTCTTTTCTATTTTCTTATATCTTTTCCAGATATTGCTACATTAATCCACGCTACGTATCATTTGGCATCGATAAGCTACTTTATCGGGAAAATTTCATTTTTCCATTTCGATCATCCTGTAGCAAAGTGCCGGGTTTAACGCGCAAGTATGCATCACCAGGATGGCATTCACGCATGACCGATTGCAATTAAAATAACCGATACGAGTAACCGCGAGCAACCATAAGACTTATCCATATACTGATCAAATATTTCTTGAACTCTTCATCTTCTTCATTTACATGCCTGAAATTATTACCCTTATTTATTACATACATATACCGTAAAAATTGCTACATTCGCAAGATACCATTACCAAATCTCCTATTCATATACTGATCAAGTATTTCTTGCACTTTTCATCTTTCAAATAAAAATTAAAATGTATTCATAAAATACCATTACCAAGTCTTCTATCCACATACATATCAAATATTTCTTGCACTCTCTATCTTGTTCATTTACCTCTCCAAAATTATTGTCCTTATTTATTACACGTATATACTGTAAAAATTATTATATTCATAAAATCCCATTACCAAGTCTCCTATATTAATTACACCAATTAATCACGCTATTAATCGAGTCTTTCAAAGTCCAAACAAAATAACTCCCCTCTATGAACTTCCCCAAATTTTCTGCTAGAATACATAACTGATTTCTCCATTTAAAATAAATTTTTCCTCCCCCTTCCTACAGCCAATCGATCCGTCGAAGCAATAGCACAATTACAAAATTACATCCATCCCTCTCAGCTGCAAAAGGAAAAATAGCAATTCCAGCCAGTATTAAAGAAATCATTCCTTTTCCTCCGCTTTTACCGACGGAACCTTTTCATTTTATTTTCCGCCGGAGGAAACGTCCCTGGGGGATTCGCGTTCTGGCAGGAGTGCGCCTATCTCGATAAGCTCCCAGTCACCCCTCGGTGTGTTTCGGATGATATTCTGCTCCCTGCTGCCGCCACCCTCTGCGCCAAAGGTCCGGGCGTCTCTCTGCGCGCCCGTGTATTAGAGATATGCGAGTAACGTGCATTAGACGTGGCTAAATTCGAGCGCGATAAAATGCTGCCGGAATATATTTCGCGAGCCTTTTCAATGGAATCCCGGCCGTGTGCCGATTATGGACAAGGATTTCTCGTTACTCGATTTCGACCTAGCACTACCCTCGCGTCCACGAATTTTTATTCTCGAATTCGCGTTGCTTTGATCGTTAATCAGTCGTTCCTCCATTTTTCCTATTTTTATTCATTTCTTGGGAAGATTGGGATGTTAGTGTAAATATAGTAATTTATAACTCTATATTTGCGACGACGTTGATGAATATTTAATAACGAATTTACTCTCTTCTTTGTGGATTAAAGAGAGGTAAGGGCAGAGAGATATGTAGAAATATGGAGATATAATGAAAATTTTGGATTTCGATTATGGAATATTTACTTTCTAAATATCATAATAACGTCGACATATTTTTAGTGCCAAATTTGCATTGTAATTATTCTTTACAAATAATCACCTGTCAATTTTTGCAATGTACCTATATGCAGATGGTAGTAGACAATTATAAATAAATACAGAACGTCGTGTAAATATATAAATCGATGGCCCGTGTTCGATGAAATTAATTTATACGTCGAAAAAGATCGTCCTACGTCATATAGCACAGATTAATTGAATTTCTACATGCCGATCATGTATATATATGTACCCAACCTGAACGGGTCGCAATTGATGCATTTTGATCGGAGAATAAACGAAAAATATAATGCCTCGCGAAATTTATTTCTTGGAAAGCCAATAATTCGAAATACGTATTCCAATACTCAAACGGTTGCGAGAGAATTCTGGACTTCCTTCCGGAGATTCGTATCGCCATAAGGAGGAAAGAAAAATAACTTACGACGATTCGAAATCATTTCGGTATAATTGAGAGAATTCTGGACTTCCTTCCGGAGATTCGTATCGCCATAAGGAGGAAAGAAAAATAACTTATGACGATTCGAAATCATTTCCGAGAAATAAAATTCGGTATAACGCAAAGACAATATTGATCGATCGAAACTGCAACCTTCGGGGCTCCTCTCGGCCCGGCCCTGGAACTACCCCGATAAAAATATGCGACCCGGGGTCCACGAGATACCAACCCTTCGATTTCGAATTACACCGCTTTTGAAAGAAGCGTGGAGTCGATGTTTATGAGAAAACACTTGCATCGAATAAAAGCACCGAGACCGATCTGTTTTAAAAACATTGCGATTGTTTAAAATGGCGGGACAGGAGTGACCGCGGATACCGAATAACCGGAGTAAACTTCAAAGCAAACAGGAATGAAATAAAAGTTAAAAAGGGGGAAAGGGATACGAGGCAATAATAAATGAAACTCGAGAGCTTATAGAGGAGTAGCTGCAACGAAAATATCAATCGTTTGGCAAATAACGATGATAAAACCGATCAATTTTACTTCGA
The DNA here is from genome assembly GCF_001483705.2 of Eufriesea mexicana. Classification (NCBI taxonomy): domain Eukaryota; kingdom Metazoa; phylum Arthropoda; class Insecta; order Hymenoptera; family Apidae; genus Eufriesea; species Eufriesea mexicana. The sequence goes on along the minus strand of NW_016908217.1, from coordinate 165,020 downwards.
GCTTGTACAGCTGCGGGAATATTTTACCTGAAATGGCTGCAGATACCAGCTAAACAAGGAAAATTTAAAATGGAATAAAAATCGGAGTGGATATCGAGTGAAAATAAATTACCCGCGACAAGGCGCTTTAAATAAAATAACGCGGAAGGGGAAATAAAAATTTATCGATTTCGAACGTCCACGGCTCCGATATGGCAAGGAAAATAATTATTACACCGAATCGAGAGGAATTCCTCGATCGAGAATAAATTTTCAGGAATAATAATCGAGCAATAATCCTCCGCGTCGTACGGCTAGGAGTATCGTGGTAGAAAAATATGCGATTAAACGGAAATAGATCGATTGTGTGTTCGGCAAAAATAAATTGATCTCTCAATGAAATTACGCAGAGGGGAAATAAAAGTTTGCCGATTTCAAACATCGCTGCTACGAAATAACAACGAAGATAATACTCGTATCGACGGAAATATTTTTTCGTGGGAAATAAAATTGAGGAACTCTTTGAAAAAGCGCATATATCGAAGATAGACTCTTTTTTAAATTAGCGTTCGTAAATAAAAGTAAAAAAAAAAAAAAAAAAAAATAGGGGTTTCTTTGAATACTTTGAAATACGATTTTAATAAATTTTAATCAATTTTAATAGATTTAATATTTCAATACTTTAATAAATCTTCTTCCAAAAAGCTTCAAAATTAAAGGAAGGAAATAAAATTGGAAAAGCGCAATAAGGAAGTAAACGGAATCAAAATGGCGTAGATCTAGTAGTTGATTCGAGATGCAAATTGCGAGTAAATTTTAGTCAATGCTCGATGAACACGTGGTCTCTTCGTCCTTTTCGCTCCTGAAAGCGGCATTTCGTACGGGAATGAACTTACACGACTCGATTGCTGATCGATAAATATTTTTCGCGGTGTGATCGACGATATTTATCGGAGGTGTCGCTGGCAGAAAAGCGGCGAACGTTGTACACGACCCAGAGAAATTTATCAATGGTGGTCAGCTTTGCATGCGAAAAATCTGCCGGTCGGTGATCGATGGAGATTTCTTTTACGACGTCGTTTCAATTAAAGATTTCTTCCTACCTCTCGCTGCAGATTAATCGTTTCACGGTCCCTCGATCGCGTCGCGATTTCCTTCCCCGATCGTGTCTCTACCGATGATTTCCAGACGATTCGCGATTAATTTCCAGGCGCATTATTTATTCTGGATATTAAATTGAACCGATGATAAGAGTTTCACGTGGATGAGATATTTCCCTGTATTCGGAACCGTCGAACATCGCGATTTAAAGCAGTTGGTCATTTGTAAACCCAGAGGAAATTTAAAAAACCTTGTCATCCGTATGGAATACCGATTAATAATTGAAATGGAATTTAGAAACTTTGTGGGTACCGTACTGCTTAATGAAGGAGAAATGGGAGATGAATTTATGAGCTGAGGAAAATATAGAAATCTTCCAAATGTCATGATTTGTTTAAACTGTCGATTTCTAATAAGAAGAAAATTCAGGAACTCTTCGAATATCGTAATGTTGAATTCTTAATTTATAGTAAGTAGGGAATTAAGAGAAGCTTGATTTATTTTCTAAAGAAAATTTAGAAACATTTCATATGTCGTAAATTGTATCTATATGTTGGTGATTTAGGGTTTAAAGGAAATTTAGAAATTTGAATACCGAATGCTGAAGAAAAGAGAAATGATCTCAGGAAAATTAAAAATTTATAATCTGAAGAAAACGTAGACACTTAATTTTTAATAAGTTCAATAAAATTCAGAAATCTTTGAATTTCGAGATGCACCGAAATTGGAGCAATTTATTAATTTACAATCCAAAGAAAATTTAGGAATTAGAATGCCATAACGCTGAGATCAAAATAAATAAGAAAATAAAAAATTTATAACGTGAAGAAAATGTACAAGCTTAATTCATAACTTCCATAAAATACAGAAACCTTGGAATTTCGAAATGCACTGTAATTCGTACAATTTATTAATTTGCAATCTAAAGAAAATTTAGGAATTCGAATACCATAATACTGAGACCGAAGGAAATAAAAAAATTAAAAATTTATAATCTGAAAAAACTTAGAAGCTCAATCTACAACTTCAATAAAAATCACAAAACTTTGAATTTCGAAATGCACCGAAATTTTTGCAATTTATTAATTTGCAATCCAAAGAAAGCTTAGGAATTCGAATGCCATAACGCTGAGATCAAAATAAATAAGAAAATTGAAAATTTGTAATCTGAAGAAAATGTACAAGCTTCAATAAAATTCACAAACTTCAGAATTTCGAAATGCACTGAAATTTTTGCAATTTATCAATTTACAATCCAAAGAAAGCTTAGAAACAAACGGCAAACAAGAAATAAATGTCCTCGCGAAAATTTTATATTTGCAACTTAAAGGAAACGAAAGGAAGCTTAATTAGTATTTCGGAATAGGGAGTAGACTAGTATCAATTAACGCATAATCTCATTTTACATAGAAGCCAACGTACGGATGCACTCAAAGAGAGTTCTAACGGTGCTTGGATTGACAGACCGGATTTTCTGTAATTAAGATCGGTTTACGATGTCACTCTGTCAACCTGCCCACTGATGAACATGCGACCTCCCAGAATACTGTTTAGGAATAGAGTACCTTACATGGCATGATCTTCTGTACGCTGTCTCATTGCCACCAACAGCAACGTACCATTCGTTAATTGCTGTTATTAACGCTTATCGATAAGATAAAATCAAATTAATAACATTATCTCGATGGAATATCATTGCGACGCGTTACGATAACGAATTAACAAAGTGAAAATTTTTAAATCCGGAAGTAATCCGAAAGTAATCCGACTTCGTAATTACTGTAAAGCAATTCGTACCTTATTGCGATATTATCCCATTCAAAACGATTAGGCGAAGAGAAAAATTAAAATTAAGAAAAATTCCCACTCGAAACGCGACTCTCAGCTATTTGTTTTAATGGCGTAGTTTAGAAATTGCAATTCAGAGATAATGACTGTATTGACACTATTGAAAATAATTACATCTTCAGTGCTAAAATAAAGTGGTTCTATATATTAATTTACTAGGTATTTTGTATCATATTTGATGGCAGTTCATATTTTTCTGTAGGGGAAATAAAGGGGGTTTAATTATCGATTGAATCTGCATTTTTCTACTTTTGTTATTACCTATTATAAAATCCTAAATTATACAATTTCACGATGTACGAAATTTATAAATTGTTTCAAATTAAATTCGTATATTATTTGATTTTTCTATGTTCCTAATGCTTCTCATGAAAATTATTTATTATCAAGAAATATTCAATGCATCTCTTGCGCCAAACAAATCGAGTATCATTTAATACGAAAAGTAACAGTATTTTCTTCGTTCAACTGAATATTTCATGCCTAAATATAAAAACATGTAAGTGCTATAATATATATTTTATGCGAGTGAGTGTGAGTGAGGTTGAATGAGTGAAATTAATTTGTACTATAATTGTGAAATGTGTAATACATATATAATATGATAATATATAATAGTGATGATAATATATAATAATATCATTGATGATATAATAATATTAATGAAACTAATTTGTCCTATAATTGTGCAATGTGGAATATATATATATATATAATATGATAATATATAATAATATATAATATGTCTAGTGTGAATGATATTTGAAAAAATGTCAAGAAGAATATACGAAAATAAAACAATTTTCTGAGAAATATCAAAGAGTGAACACATAAATGTAATAATTATTGAGTGAATGAGAATGAATGAGTGAGTGAGAGAAGAATCTTCTGAAAAGAGTGCACCGATTTTATTATTTCAAATAGTTTATTATTTAAATAGTGTAACTTAAATATACATTGCTTATATGAGTTATTTTTTAAAAAAGTCTCGTATATTATTGTCCATTTTACTCACAAATCAATCTACTGGGAATAGGCCAACCCTTTCGCTCCAGTTATGACACGAAAACCACCCCATACGTAAAAAGCATATCAATTTCATTAATACACGAAGAATGCGTATTAAAATTCGTAGATACCTCTCATAATTAACTACCGACAGCCATAACACAGATTTTCTGCCTTACAACGAAAAATCAGAAACACGAAGAATCATCTACCATCTCTCGCTACGTACTTGAAAAATTGAGCAGAAAATACGAAGCAGCTTCATTCGCAGGCCCGATCTATTTCTCATTGGCAGACGTAAAATTCGCCTCGCTTCATTGGTCACAGACTCGAACGCTATTTGTCACACATAGATTTTCCTATGCTTACTATAAATTGTCTCTAACGATACGCATCACTTGCCTCTGTTACGCAAGAATGATTACGCTTTCTCCTCGCACCTGCGAGCTTCATTATCGCCACTTTTACTCGACTAACCTACAACCAAAACGCAAATTAATCCCCCGTGATCGATACCTCGCGATTCCCCGTTTCGACTAATTACCGAGTTTTCAGCTCAGTTTAACTCCCCCTATTGGCCGATTCCTTATCGCGAAATACCACCAATACAACGCGGGATAGCATTCGAATAATACCGATCCTGGTAACGTCCCGTCGCTTTCACGGACCACTCTTCTTCCACGAAAGCGTGTGGCAACGTAAGTGGAGTATGAAAGCCTTTTGCAAATCTCTCGTATTATGCCTGCTTTCGTCTCTTTATGGCTCGCGGTACGCGTTTATCGTCGTCTTCCTTTTCACCCGGTCGGCTTACCACGTTTTTCTCTGCTCCACCGTTATCCTGGTAAACTGTGGAACACTCGGTGCTGAGGAAATGTTAATACCAACCGCGGGACGAATTTTTAAACAGGATGGATACTACTGATGAAATTCGTCGAGTATGGTACTTACACGCCTATATAACTTCCAAAGTAGACGTTGCGCGGAAAGGTTCTCTATACAGATGTATATAAATGTAGATAAATCACCCTGTATATAGACCTGCGAGAATTCTTTGCTCGTATCCTTTGAATTATCGAGCATATTTACCGCCTGTCCCCGGAGATAAATAATTTCGTTTCGGTGAAATTAAGAATAATTAAATTTCAAAAGGAACTTGCGAAGTGTATTCTTGGATAGTATTTTGTATTTAATTATCCGTGACCAGCGAAGTTTTATCGGTGATAAGTTGGACTGGAATATTTTTAGATTCGCGAGTGGAAGCTGTGCTTCGTAAAATATACAGATTATTTTTAACATATTGCGGATATGTTTGCATTAAAGACGTCCCCGGGCCAGGATATACAGAGAAAGTATTTTAAAAATAATTTCACTGGAAATAAACACAGCAAAATCTGACCCCAGGAAATAGAATGAAAATAAATCGGACAAAAGATTTACATTGCCAAAAATAGAAACTATAGATAGTACCTAATCGACGGAATTATAAATACGTTGACCGCAAGTCGAGATACTTTTATTTTATTAATTGCAGCTCGAGAAGTCCCAAAAATGTATACATTCCCTAACTCTTTGAGGCACGCTGGAATTAAAAGTGTCTCTGTCCAGACGAAGATTTCATATTGTAGGCGTGATGATCTATCCAAGAATCCCTTATTTAAAAAATAATAGAAAGAGAAGAAATATCGAATAATTAATTATACGTATATTAAAAGAAAAATCACGCAGTAAGGTGACCAAACTGATAAAATTAAATGTAGAATTTTAAACAAAAGATTAAAAAATGACCAGTTGAACCCTGTTAGAATTAGTATTGACATAATATCGACTGTCACGTACATTTTATATAGCGTGCTCAGGGAGCCACGATAAAATTCCCATTATACTTAAAATATAATGACAAATTATCAAAAATTATGGTAGAAAAAAATTCAAATTTTAAAAAATGGTTGAAATAAGACGAATATAGTGTGTCCTAAAATTTACGCAAGATTTGGATTTTGCGCCATTTGTGCAATAAACACCGCGTGACAGTTGACAGTTAAGTGTCATTAAAAATGGGAGACTACACGAAAGAACAACGCGCCTTCATTATTGAACAATATTTACAATTTTTAATTAAAAACCTGTTTTCTATCAAAATTACTTCTTGCACGAATTTTAGGCCATCCTTTATAAATTTAAAAAATTATTACGTTCATTGTTGATCACCGTGACAGTCAACGTGTTAACTCTTTGAGGCACACGATTTTAAAGAAAATAAAATCCCAAGTTGCCCAGAATTACAGTATTACATACATAACACCATCGTGCAACTAATGTTCCAAGTGAAAGACATTGAAACGCATCTTTTTTCAAAACAAAGTGACACATTGTAGACAGTACAGCACCAAGAAGTACGAACTTTTATTTTTCCCGTGCTGCAGAACGCATATTATCAACTTTTCAAGAGATTAGGTTAACTCTTTGTGACACGCCGGGATTAAAAGTGTCCCATCTTTTTGATGCACCGTAGTGCATGGTGGGACACTTTTAGTCCCACCTGGAAATATTACAATCTCTGCATGCGCATAGGTTTATATTTCGTCTTATTTACGTAAAGCAGTTGGTAATACCTTCGACAAATGTTATAAATATATTCGCTTGTGTTGGCAACATTCAACATGCCAGTACAGGTTCATCGATTGTTGCAAGCGGAAGGTTTATTGCGACAATCTTTTCTTCCTGGTTTTATGTGAAAAATCGTAAAATTAAGTTAATTTTTATAAAAATTAGTTCTATACCAATTTTGTTTCATTTAAAATGCAATCAAATTTCTATGCAACATGGGTCTATTTTATTATCCGAAACCCTGTGTCGCAAAGAGTTAAGAGATAAATTACAAGGTACAGAACCCGGTACAAGAACGAACGACGAACTTTACCGAACGATCCATACAGTTTCAATCACGAGTCGAGCACGATGTAAATAAACGTTATCATAAGCGTGTCGCCGGAAACGAACGACACACCCCTGATTCTTGGCTTTTCCACCCTTGTGCAATCGCTGTCCATCGCCCAGAGTACCATGTGTCCCTGGAATCGGCCCTAGAGTCGTCCCTGGAGTCATCCCTGAACCCACGTACGGCCACGGAAAAGCCACCCCTAGATACTGTTACTCGCTAATTGAGCGTCTAGGGGATTTCGCAATTTTCGTCCACCATTCATCCGTCTCCTAGCCAACGCACCTACGCCCTACGACCTTCGTTCTTCGTGTATCTGATTTCGAATCAGTCTCTTCCCCATTCCTCGTTTCGTCATCGTTCCCTCGTATTTGTTTTCCCTCTTTTCCTTTGTCTCCTCGAGCATATCGTGCCCCTTGTATCGACGTCTTTGTCACGTCGTCAGTATCTAGTTTTAGGTTATGGGGATTTCTAGGGTCTAGGGTTCAGAGATGAAAGATATTTAGAAATACGCGAGATTTGTTTTAGTTAACTATCGATAGGCTAGAACTGTCACGTTGTAATGATCTGCAACGTGTACCTAAATTTAGGGTATATATGTAAGTGATATATAACGTATAGTAAGTGTAAAAACGTCTACGAAATTATGATATTTATTCCTATCTGAATAGAAGATAGTATATGAATTTCGTCGATGGCAAAAATAAGAAATTCGAAACAAGATTTATTTTGTTCCCTTTGGCAGTCTTACTATTGTTTCATTTTTCGTGTGGAAGATAAGATGGCATTTATAAAAGACTATAGTATTTTTTGAAGATGTATTTTGTAAGTAAAATCTATAGTTTCATTCCTATATTTTTATAGGTAATGAAAGGTAAATCGAACGATCATTTGGAAAGTCAACATTCGGAGTATTACTCGCGCAAAATTAGTTCCCATTCCCGCGAACAAAGTCTACCATTGATTCGAGCAAATGATACATCCCTGGCCTTTCTTTTTTCTCTTTCGAATCACAGGATTTCCTGCTATTCCTTAATTACTTCCCCCAAGCCGTCGTTTTCCTTCCCTTCCTCGTGATCCTCCGCTTCCTCTCTCTCTCTTTACCTCTCTCTTCCTCTCCTTCCTCTCTCGTGTTACTTTTATTCTCGTATTTAACTTCGGCACGTTTATCTTCCGCTTCTTTCTGCACCGTCTTCCTTTTACGGCGACCATAGTCTCTTTATCTCATTTGCGTACTCGCCCCGTCCCTTTGTACTCTTTTCTTTTCCTCTTCCTCGTTCTCCCGTTCCGCTTGTTTCTCCCAGATTCCCTGCCTCCGTCCTCGTCCTTTCAACGCTCCTTTCCTCTTCGACTTCGCGCATTTTATCCTCTTTACATGTAATTATCCTTTTACTCGTCTTATCTGCTTGCTTTCTTTCTCCCGGTTCCCTGCAACCTTCCCTTCCGCTTTATCTCTCTCGACTCTTCCCATCGTGCGCCACCTATCCTCGAGATCTCTCCTGCCTGGCCTCTACTAGCTCTGTTTCTCTCCCATTCGTTTAGAAGTGTCGAGAACTTCGTAAAAGAAACGAATAAGATTATACTAGGTTCGAATTGTCGATTCGGGAATTCGAAACAAGCGAATGGTTCGGGACAAATCACACAGTTCGCTTGTTTCGAGTTCTCGATTCAATTATTCGAGTCAAATATAATCCCATTCGTTTGGAAGTGTTGGGAACTTCATAAAAGAAGCGAATGTGATTATACTCGGTTCGAATAATGAAATCAAGAACTCCAAACAAGCGAATTGTGTGATTTGTTCTGAACCGTTCGCTTGTTTCGAGTTCTCGATTCGATTATTCAAGCCGAGTATAATCCTATTCGTTTAGGGGTATCAAAAACTTCATAAAAGAAACGAACGAGATTATATTCGGCTCGAATAATCGAATCGGGAACTCGAAACAAGCGAACTATTCGGAACAAATCACACAGTTCCGAAGCAACCGAAAGGTCCACGTGGAAGCAAGGGAATACGCCGGAGAAGGAAGAAAGGGAGGACACCCCTGAGGACCGGAGGGTTTCTTTGAGTCGCTCGATAGGTCCAAATTGTTCGACTTCTTTCTATCGGAAATCGAACTCTCGATTGCTTCGGAACCTTTCGATTTCTTTCGATCGGAAATCGAACGCTCGATTCATTGCACGAATATCCAAACATTCTGCCACCTTTATCTATTTATCCTGCACCCCCTATCACCGGAATCCCTCTCTGTCCCCTTAATTTACCTACCCACTTTCTCTCGCGTATCGGCTTCTTTACGACCACGTGTTTATCTTTCACCGCCGCTTCATCCCATTGCCTTACGTACGTTTCTCCCTTCGCCGATATTTTCCTAGCATTCCTCCTGTTTTACTCGTTTCCCACGTTTCTTTCGCCCCCCGATTTATCTGGTTTATACACGCTTTCCGTGGTCTCGCGCGAGTCACACTAGTCCCTCGCAACGTGTTCCTTTTCATGCTACCTTTTAGTCTCTTTGCGCGCCGACTCTTAGATTTTCCTATGTACGTTATGTTTCCTTCCATAGAGTATATTTTTTTCACATTTTTTCCGCTTTCTCTCCCGTTGGACACTTTTATTTCGCCGGGTCTTTGCCTTTCGAATTTCGAGAGACTTTCCCGTTTCCGTCGCGATATTTCTGTGCACTGGTAGTGTAAAGAATTCGTGAAAAATATAACGATAAGTATATAATAATATAAAAATTCTGTCAGATCGTGTGTAGTTTACTTTTTAATATACCGAATAAATATTAGGTGAAGTAAAAAAAAATACTGGAATATTCAGGTGGTGGCCAACATTGTTGACTTACTTCGTCTTTCATTATATTAGGTGTAGTAAAATGAAATGCATTATTTTTGCATACAATTTCATACAAAAATAATGCATTTCTTTTTACTTCACCTAATATCTACACGAATTAAACGTTCTAACAATTTTTTGATTAAACCTTTGCACTTGAGAGACGACCGCCATTTCTTTTGACACTCCACCTAGAAGGTGACTTTAAATGATGACCTAACCTTTGGTCACTCGACTTCGCTATTTTTCTTCCAATATACGTGTAATCGATCTTTCAATCTTCCTCGTTATTTCATTTCTTTAAAGATTAGAATCTTTAAATATTAAATAATATTACATATATAAATATACCGGTCATTTGATAGTGGTAAGTTTTAATATTAAGACCGTAATTTAACCTTCTGTATTCGAAAATCTTTTGACTATAGATATATACAAGAATTCCTAGCTTTTCTTGTATAATATTTTTCTAAGCCTGGTGATACTATTTATGTCAAAATAAAACAAAAGAATTACGTGTATTTCGTTCCAATATTTCAATTATTGCCTCATACTTGGTACTTAAGCTTTGGGGTTGTCTGAGAGTCATCCCTCGAGTACAAAGAGTTAATTATTCCTATTGAAAATAATCAAACTCTGACGTTCATACTTGACGTTGAATTGTCAAAAAATTCCCAAATTTTGCAATCAACGATTTATTTATTTATTTCTCACGGAAATATTTTACAGACTCCTCCAAGTCTTACTCACGAACTGGCTTTTATCCCTTTCTTTTGCATGCTTCGTGCATCTACGATATTAATTACGTTCCTCTATCCGTTTTAATCTTCGCGAGAACTCCCCGTCTATTTTTCCAGATTTCCTCCCTTTTATCTTTCCAATTTATTTCTCCTTTCCCGCCTTCTGTCATTTTTTCCAACTTCATCTCAACTATCTCCCGCTGCACTTCCTTGCCTTTTATCTTCCCCATTTAAATTCTTCCTCCTCCTCTGTGCCTTCCTTTTTCGATCTGCCTCCTCTAATTTCCCCGATACTTCCTTCCCGTTATCTCCTTAATTCAGTTTCCCTTCTACCTATTCTACTCGCATCGCCTTTATCGCGTTCGCGCATTATCGTTCTCAATATTTCCTTTTTCACCCTGATAATATTCTTCCTTTTTTAATTTCGCTACATACCCCACCCTCGCTTATCTCCCTCTCTCAGCTTCCTTCTTCTTACGTCTATTATCTCCGTCTTACACGCACGCGTGTGCGTGCGTTTGACACCATATAGCTATAGAATTCTAGTTACAATTAGGTTTGATCTCACTTGCAAGTGGCATTGGCGAAAATTTGAATCAAAACCGGCACCACGAGCGTCACCCGACACCATAAGACAAGAGAAAGCGAATTAACACGTTCGCAGCTGCTGACGTCTCGGAATTATGTCTTTCCATAAACTATATCTGATTGCCGTTGACGTAAAATTGCGTTCATTGTAAGCCACGGTTGATTACCAGTGACGTAAAATTACATTTCACCAGACAGATGTATCACTTTCTTTTTTTCGTATATTTCATACGTTCCCGTTCTTTTTGCTTGGTATTTTGTCTTAAACGATTTTATCTCGCAAAATAATCTGCTCTTTTCGGTAAATTATACACCGAGACTTGTTGCAATAATTTGCTTATAGATTAAGAATTATTTCAAATTTTGTGCCATTTTGTTTCGCTAAAAAGAAGAATTTTAAATTCTACGAATTCGAGTACAGTTGTATATGTTAGTATATGGCTACAATTAATGATACGTGGATCTGTATGAACGAATTCATAATTTTTTGATGCAATTATTTCATTCTAACTTGCGTTCATTTTTCGCCGATAGAGAATGGCGAGCCTGACTTTTCTACATTATTAATATGTTATAAATACAACAAAATAAATACAAAATCGTCAAAATCGATGAGACACCCATTTACCAAATAATTACCGAATTTTTAATTAAAATAAATCTAAATAAAATAAAAGAAGAATAATTAAAATTTAATAAACGTTAAGGCTGGAAGTGTTGGAAGAGTACCTTCCTTGGCCAGTAAAGAACAAATCAGGAATAAAAAAATAAAATTAAATTAAATAAATCTACATAAAATAAAATAAAATAAGATTAATTAAAATTTAATAAACGTTAAGGCTGGAAGCGTTGGAAGAGTACCTTCCTTGACCAGTAAGGAACAAATCAGGAATAAAGAACACGTTGTGGGTTTGCAATCGACAAAACCCACAATTCAAAGTACGAAGATTCGAAATTACCGTCGAAATACAAGAATATCCTCCTCGAGGCCGGAACAGCGAACGTGTCAACTCGAGGATCAACGCTTGTTTCCGGTTCCTCCGACAACCCTCGGTCGATCGAGTCATCCGCAGCGATGCATGCGCTCCACGCTATGCCACCATAATCCAGTCGTTTCCTCGCCTTTATTCCTTCCGGAGTCGCTTGTTTTGCCGTCCCGACGTGCCGGCAGCATTTTCGTCCCCGTCATCCGTCTTTCCATCTCATTGACACTATTCGTTACGTTTCCTTCGTTCGCGCCTCATACTTTATTCATGCGTCGCGGAATCCGTAATTGATCCAGAAAGTAGGTACTACAGCCAGACTCACTCTCTGTCGCGGTTAATTAATATACGAAATTTCCGATCCGCGACAAACGATCACGTTTGAACGTCCGATGAAATTTCAAGGCTCCATACATCGACCACCCTGGTCGGATTAACAGGACTCCTTGTTCTTTTTAGCATTAAGGTTGCAGTGGTTAGGTGGTCGGGATATGACAGAGAATTAAAAGCTTTAGGGAAGTGTAATAACGGGGGACATACTGGAAAAATTGAGTATTAATTTTTATATGATTAAGTATGTGGGAAGAAAATTGGAAAGATGATAATGTCGATTGCTATGGTGGTCAGCAGTGACCTATGGAACTAATTCTTTAAATTCGTGGTACATATTTTATTTCAAATTGAGAAGACGAATGATTAGTGTGATAACGTCGATTGCTATGGTGGTCAGCAGTGACCTGTAGTACTAATTCCTTAAATTCGCGATACTTGTTTTGTTTCGACCATTTTCTATTTTGGGAGGGAAATTTAAATAACGTAAATGAAAGTACAACTACCATCGTCCTCGAATAAGTCGTGTCCAGGTTGACAGTGACTTGACAATGACTCGACTTGTGTGCAGGGCGAATCGCGAACTCGTTGATTTTGGCCACATGTCACGATCTTCATATCAATTTTTCAAATTTAGTATACCGATTCGAATTTCTTTTTAAAAGGTCTCTAAGGCCAGGGTCTCACCTTCACGTGGTGAGATCTAGTAATTGGCTTCGTTTTCCAATGATTTATTTTTCCAAAACGATGCCAAGCTGTAAGCTACGTATTAAGTATTGTACAAGATATTTTTAATTCATTTTAAACTTTAAAAGTTCCCAAAAACAATATTTCCTTAAGATAATCGAAGGCAGAATTTCAATGAGAAGACAATTTCTCCTTTCCTCCATAATGGTACATCGCTGATACGATGCATTTAATATCCACTATTACATCAATCCATCTCACGCCAAAGAATCGGTATCTCTTCCCAGAAGGAGAGAACTTTCTAATGCAACGAACCACGAATCCTATCCTCCTAGTCCAAGAAATCTAACGATAATAAGGAAGGAAAGATACGGGAATTCCAGTGATAATCGCGCAACCTGCATTCCGTTCTGCGAAATTCTATGAAATTCGACGAGCACGCGAAACGTGCACCAGTAGAGACATGTCTCTAGCCTCTATCCCTAAGCTAGTGTTCTTTCTTCTTCCCTGACAGCTATCACGATCAAGACGATCCGACATGGATCCAAGGATATTCCTCTTTTCCTCGGTTGTCGTTGCGGTCAGGGTAGACCTTGGCCAGGAGAGACTCCTTACGAGGAAGAACCTTCGCGAGGATGACTCACGCGGCCGGAACGAAATCGATCGACCGCCTCTTTCCTCCTCGATGGATTGCGAGTCCCCTCCTCGTATTTCCGTCCAGAGAACAGGTGGCATCCCGACGATACCTCGACTTTCGGATAGAGTTTTCGCCTCGTAATTCGATTGGGTCGTTGCCACTTGGACGTTTGATAAGTTGCCCTGTCGATGCTGGATATCGCGTGGATATTTCGCTACGATTTCCACGGTTTTTCCATTTCTCTCCCTGTGCCTTTCCATTTTCCCTTCTTTTTCCCTCCGTCTCGATTTTTTCGTTCCTTTTTTCCTTTTCTTTGGAAGATTCGAAATTTAGAAGAGTTCGATAATGGGAGGAAAATTTGGAGAAAATTGAATGTTTTTGGAATAATTTGATGCGATTTTAATTTTGGAAATGAGTGAAACATATCTGTTTTAATGAACTTTTCTGCGTAAATTGTAGATTTGTTGTGTCTTTGGAAAAAATTAAATATTTTTAGGACCATTTGATGGGGTTTTACTGTTGAGAATGAGTGAACCGTTTCAATTTTAATACTATTTTCTGCATAAATCATAGATTCAGTATGTCTATTAGAATTGGTGGAAAAAGAATTTTCTTTGGAGTATAGTAACATCGCAGTACCAAATTTGACACATCCAGAGTTTAGAATTCGATTTGGGATCTATCGATTACTATTACAGTATCATTAAACTTCGATTAGCATTTTATAGAACAATTAAACAATAACAAATAACGAGAGAAAAACTGGACTTATAAGTATAACTCTCGAGTGATTACTATACAGATATACAGATACGCAAATAATTTTCTATTTAATCACCTCGTAACCTACACTTCCATAAACCTAATCTAACCCAAACCCTTATTTATCAACACTCGAATTTTTAATATAAGGAGAAAATTGTTTAAGATAATTTTGAAATAGTTCTCCTCGAATCGATGACCTTACAACGACGGAAGTTTGTTTGAAATTATTTTCTTCTCGTAGCGTGGTGCCGATGAAAAAAATAGCACCTATAAACTATGATCTAAGAACGTTGCGTCATACGTACATGATCAGCGAATACAATGTAAAACGTCTCTAGCTGATTCAATGAATAATTAATGATAGAAGTATGTTAATGTTAAATGGACACCAGCATCCATCACGGTCTGAATTTATTAGCAATGAATGCGAAATGAAATTTGCGAAACACTCGCGATTAGACATTCCACATCCGAGTATAAATAAAATCGTTTATGGTGTCGGATACCAGCTTAAGTATCTTAAGCATCGCCTCGAGTGGCTTTAGCAATATTCTTATCGCTCTTTCGAGAAAACATTTGCAATCGCGTTTTTGCGTAAATAAAGTTCGTTCCTGCGGAATCGTTTGCCAAAAATCGCGAAATTATACGATGTTGACGAACATACAACGATGATAATACGTTCTAGATGCGAGTGTTGGTTTAATAAGCGCGAATGCGAGTGAGGTTGAATAAGTGAAACTCATTTGCGATGATATAAATATATTATGTACGAGTGCTGTCTAGTACGAATGATGTTTGAAAAAATGTTTAGAAGAATGTGCCAGAATAAAACAGTTATGTGAGAATCGTCAAAGAGCAAACATGGGTATGTAATGGTTAATAAGAGTGAGAGAGAGAGACAAGAATTTTCAAGAAAGTGTCAATAAATTTTTTGTTTAAAATAGTTTATTGCGAGTTGTTTTCGTTATTTAAATATTTTTATCTAAATATACTAATGTTTACCTATTGAATTGCTATAGCTATTCCAATTCCTATAGGTTTTTGACTAAAATTTTCAATTATATTGACATTTTCGACTAATATCCTGGTGAGCTAATATTTTTACATAAATGAAGGAATCAGAACCTATTGGATTGTTATAGTCATTTCAATTTCTATAGGTTTTTGACTAAAATTTTCAATTATATTGACATGTTAAAAAACGTGGAAGATATTGGTGTCCATTTCTATCCACGATATCAACTATAAAATGGCATCGTAGGATAATTATGAAGATCAACTAGGATATATTTAAATAAATAAACGTCGGTTTATTTATATAGCTTAGTTTATCACGTTGCACCATGCTCTGTTATTTTATATTTTGTACAAAAAATGAATTACCTTGATAATGACAAGTAATCGTGAGCTTACACAGAAGATATTGGTGTCCATTTCAACAGAATCAACTTGGAGAAATTCAACCTTCCTGTCTGCTTTGATCGAAGCTCGCGTCTCCCATGGTGAGAGAAATGAAACGTAACAAATGGTAGCCGTTACAACGAGTACTCGTAAACAACAACATTTTTCAATTAACCGAGTTACACGTTTGAGTGATTAATCGAATTAATAAAGAATATCGAGGAAAGCGTGGCTTCGAATAAATTTCTTTCATTTTCAATCATTCGTCCAGTTAAAATTCGAAATATAGAACAAGAAACGCCATTTTGTTTATTTTACACTCGCGTAAGGTTGTTCAGTCGAGTGAGTTGAAAACTTCACTTTCAACAGTGAATATAAGAATTTTGGGGAAATTTATTTATTAAAACCTGAAAAAAAATTTTTTGATATTTGACAGTGGATACAAGAATCTTTGGGAAATTGATATTAACCCTTTGTACTTGACAACATTTTGGTTAAGGAAGAGTAGGAGTTCGAAGAATTTTTGCTATAAAGCTGACAATATTTTTTCAAGCAGTAAATAACAAACAGTATAATAAATAATACATGAAATTATTTAATTTCGATATTTCGCACAACATTACACTATCTTAAATTTGACATATTAATTAATATCGATCTTCGAATTTTGATCAAGTGGCGACTGAAGGGCGCCTCTCGAGTGCAAAGGGTTAAAACATTCTGAATACGTTTCTATTGTCGTAATACAGGGTGTCCCAAAAAAATATATACACACTTTACTTGATTATAAAAACAGTATATATTTTACAGTTTAATTAAACCGTCTTTGCACTTCCAGTATGTTTTCACATTTATGGTAGCACTTTAAAATATAATTACGTTTTTCAAAGTCTAGTCTAAAATCAGCCATTATTTTAAACGGGTTGTACCTTGAAAAGAAAAAATAAATTAAAAAGAATAAGGTATTAAAGTGTATATATGCCTTTTTGGGACACCCTGTATTTGAAGTATTACTATATATATTATTTAAGAAATTTGAAATATTGGAAAATTGTGGTAATTTCAAACAAGGATAAATCACGGGATATTTATATAATACTTTTTAAATATTTAAATACTTTTTCTTCAATGTTACTCATCGTTTTGATGCGAATGCATCGGAAGCGCGAGTCACCAGGAGCGCAGATGTAAATGAAGAAAAATTGCGGCAACAACGAATTGACACGTCAATTGACACGTCATACAACCGCTTGAAATAACGAACAAGATGGAGGAAGGAATCCGGAAAATCATGTAAGTTTTCACCCACGATCGAACGGACAGTGCCAAGAGAAATTTCGCAAACAGAAGTTCAATCGCCAGGAATAGCGATTTCGACTGGAACGCGATCCAAGTTTAACGAGAAAATGGAGCGGTGAGGAGAAAAGGCTTTATAGTCGCGAATAATGCAGCGATTTCAATCAAGGCGTAATCAAAGTTTAATAGGAAAATTACTCTATCGGTAATAGAGTAGACGCAAATATCTTAAATACTTGAAGAATCCATCAGCAAACATGACATGGATCACCATTTGGCTTGTCAAAGGGGTTCGTTTAATGACCGAAAATGTAATTAGTATGAAATGTATTTCTCATGAACAGTTTTCGAAAACTGATCATTTTTATCGATTTTTATTCGTGTTTTAAGTATTCCTGGATTTCGAACTTTTATAATTATCAACATGCCACGTTAATATCGAAATATTATTTGGAAAGGTTCTAGGTAAATGTATTTTATATGCGATATATATTTCAAAATTTGCACGAAGGTACAGAAAATACGATTTCAGCAAGTTGGTTGTAATTGCTATCTCGGTTAAGACACGAAGAGAGCGTGGCGTTGAATATGCGCTTTATCAGCTACCATTGTATTCGCGATCGTTTTCTGAGCTATATCGCAAATTACAAATAGGACGATAACCAGTACCATGTTTAAAAAATGACATCGTAATGCAAGTACGACAAACCTGTTTCAATTTAAATCGCTAGTACAGAATGAACGAGCTAATTCAGATAAAATATTATCGCTCGGATATCAACTAAATTCTTGCACCATCTATCACACCTATTCGCTGAATTAGGTTGATAGCTCTGATATTAACAACGCGTCAGTGGATTTTCGGGAGAGAATTGACAATGAAGAAGTTAATTTCTCCGGAATATAATCAACAGGATATCAACTGCAACAGCCTTCGAATTAGGTTGATAGCTATGATATTAACAGTGCATCAGTGGATCCTCAAAAGAGAATTGACAGTGAAGAACTCAATTCCTGCAAAATACAATTGTTCAGACATCAACTAAATATTATTGCAATACAGCACACTTGTTATTTAAATTAGGTTGACAGCTCTGATATTAACAATGCATCAGTGAATTTTCAGCAGAGAATCGACGCTGAAGAGGTTAATTCTTCCAAAATATGATCACTCGGATATCAACTGCAGCAACCTTCGAATTAGGTTAATAGCTATGATGTTAACAATGCATCAGTGGATCCTGAAAGGAGAATTGACAGTGAAGAACTCAGTTCCTGCAAAATACAATTGTTCAGACATCAACTAAACCTTTTCACCATACATCACACCTATTATCTAAATTAGATTGATAGTTCTGATATTAACAATACATCAGTGGATCCACAAAAGAGAATTGACACTGAGGAATTTCAATTTCAGTAAAATACGATCACTCAAACATCAACTAACCCCTTCCACCATACATTACACCCACTAGCTTAATTAGATTGATAGCTCTGATATTAACAATGCATCAGTGGATCTTCACAAGGGAATCAACTCTGGGGAACTCAATTGCACCAAAATACAATCACTCAGACATGAACTAAACCCTTCCATCATACATTACACTATTATCTAAATTAGGCTGATAGCTCTAATATTAACAACGCATTACTGGATTCTGTAAAGAAAATTAACTGCACCAAAATACGATCACTTGGACATCAACTAAATTCCTCCACCATACATAAAACTCATTATCTAAATTATGTTAATAGCTCTGATATTAACAATGCATCATTGGATCCCTAAACGAAAATCAACTCTGAAAAACTCAATTCCACCAAAATACGATCACTCAGTCATCACCCAAATCCTTCCACCGTATCATCCTCCAAACGATAACAATAATTCCATCTTCAATCACGTATAACCGCTCCTCGAAAACAGAATCATGACAAACCAACCCCCTCAAAACATTACCTAATATCCTCCCACCCTAAAAATCCCCTTCATCATCAAAATCAACACTCCCTCTCCTCCAACGCGATCCCGAAAAACCATCTAAACCCGCGAAAAACCCGAGTTATCTCTGAAAATCGCTTTGCCGGAACAAAGGGGCGTGAAGAACGAAGGCTATGCCATCCGATTGTGCGCCGATCGTGCGTCGAGCCGTCAGAATTCCTCGCGGTTCTCTAATTCGAAACGTCCGGGGTCTGGCCACGCGAAGCCCGGGAACACCGATTGTTATTACATTCCGGTCATCGCAATCTTCGCCGGCGGCCAACGGGGATCGCGCTGGCGATCGGCAAAGGGAGAACAGCGGTGCGGTGGTCGCCGCTGCTGCGTTAGCGATGTCTCGCTAACAGTCCACTTGAGTCAACAGACGACTGATTGTTACGGCAAACACACACCGCCATGGAACACGACGAGCACACCCGACGATGACGCTCGTCCCGGCGTCCATCCAACCGCCTTTTCTAGACGGGTTTATCTCTGGCCTTTATCGTCCCGGCAACAGGCTACAGACAGTACACGCTCTGCTCTTTCCCGTGGATAGAAATCCAGCGAGGAAGCCCGTCGGGAGGCAATGGCTCGTGGGACTTGGTCTGACGGATTTCGATTCCCTTCTGATAGGTATACCGGGTTTAGGGTGGAGGATTTTTTAACCGTGATTCCGCTCGTTGCCGCGAGACTGCTAGGTTTCAGAGGTTGCAGGGTTATCGCTGGCACGTTCCAGGAAATATTCCCGGGATTTTCCGAAGGTTTTGCGGGAGCCGAGTTGGTAGGAAGAGCTCATTTTCGGCGTACGAAGCTAATGTACCGTGTGCAAACTTTACACGCGTGTTCGTGTAAGGTGTGTCTTGCTTGGTTATATAAATGGAGATTATCGTTTATACTTTATTTATAGATTTTACCTGTTTACGTGGGAACTTGGTACGAAGAAATGGATCTATGTGGTTCACTGTTCTAGGATGAAGAGATTGCTTAGGTGTTTTTGTGGGAGTATGCCTCTAAAGGTATCCCGCCATGCACACGTTTTCTTACCTAGTAAGCCCTGCCTTAAATACTATTTGAATGTTAAGAGATTCTATATATAGAAAACAGGGGATATATAGGATATATTCCCTATATATGGGAATCCATCTAGTGGCGAGGATGAGAATGATCCCACCACATATTTATCGTAGTGTATTTTAGTTTGAAGATTCGGTGTTAGAGTCGTAGAGTTCAGTGTTACTCAGTGTTTGGTTGAGAGACATTGTGTTAGAATTAGCCTCAGAGTTGTATTCATATGCTCATCTTTTGACTTAAATATACCATATCCACCTAATCCTCGCTTCTTGACTACCATGTTTCCCAAATTATTTCCAAAAATCTGTCAATTTTTTCCAAGCAGACCTGTCAAAGCCAAGTTCTCAAAGCAAACCAGTCTCTTGTAATTCCACGTACAGATCAGCACCCTGTTTCATCCCCTAACAAGGAATCAACTTAACTCTTGCTTATTGACTACCATGTTTCCCAAATAATTTCCAAAAATCTGTCAATTTTTCGCAAGCAGGGCTCCCAAAGCCAAGTTCTCAAAGCAAAGGAACCAGTTGGCTGAAACTCGACGTAAAGACCCGCACCCCGCTTCATCCCCAAACAAGGAATCCATCGCTGGAACTCCATCCTTCTTCCCTCATGTCACGGCATCGTATTTTTCTGCCAGACAGCGGCGGCAGGCCCGGAAACTTGGGAAGGAAAGCGTCAATACAACGTTTTCCCGCGTCTGTCGCGAGATGACCCCGCACAAAGGCGTCTCCCTCTTTCAAAGGGACATTTTAACATTTAATTTTAATTCAACGCGGCGTTCGTTCGTTTACGTCTCGCATTAAATTCCAGCGCCGTGTCCCGCGATTAAAAGGGCCGTGGATCTTTTCTTCCCGGCTCGAACATCGGTAACGTCGTAGAATGCAAACGGAGAATTCTTTCCCTTTTCTCTGCTTATCCCGGTGTCTCTCTCTTCGCCGTCGCGGCGACCACGCGCCTCCTCTGTCAGCCAGGTGAAAGCCGGAGTTTCTCGCGAACAGAGGGTGACGTGTATACGAGCGAAGCGGCTCGATGACTTTTCCAGATAAACCGTGGCCGAGGGACGACGGGATTGAAATTCCTCGCGGTGCACCGAGGCGACGCGCTCGCTTCCGTCGCTCGCCTACGGATCGCCTCGCTACTTCGATTCTTCCTTTTCATACGTTTCTTTCCAACGATCGGTGTCTCGCGGTGCGATGCTTTGCTTTTCAATGATCGTTACTGCTTTCTGTAGTTTTTCTAAGGATTAGGACGGCTCGGATAGACAACGCGACCTTTCGAAGTGATTCCTGGCGTTTGCGTTTGCGATTTCTGTGGAATTGTTGGGTCTTGGTTGAGGCAGCGATTGCTATGTGTTTTAATTTTTTGATGGTATTTCCCTTCGTTTAGGTTATTTTGTAAGAGACAGAGGATGTGTTGATAATACTGTAGAATTCTGTGGATTGATTGGGTTTTGGTTGTGAAGGTGATTGCTATGTGTTTTAATTTTTTGGTGGTATTTCCCTTTGTTTAGGTTGTTTTGGGAGAAGCAGAGTTGGTGTTGATGATGCGGTGGAATTCTGTGAAATGATTGGGTTTTGCTTGAGACGGTAATTGCTATGTGTCTTAATTCTTTGATAGTATTTCTCTTCGTTTAGATTATTTTATAAAAGGTAAAATCGGTGTTGATAGTGCTGTGGTTTTGTCCGAGAATATGATTGCTATGTGTCTCAATTTTACTGTATCGTTTTCCTTCGTTTAGGATACTTTGTAAAGAATAACTTTGTGAAATATTAATGTTCATAATCCTGTGGTATATTGTTCCCATTCGTGATTTTTGTGTCTATGATTTCTGTGAAATGACTGAGTTTTGTTTTAGAAGGTAATCGCTACGAATTTCAATTTCTTGATATTACTATACTTTCTTTAAGTCATTCTGTAAGGGATAGGATCAATAACTACGTGAACTTTTGTAATAATTCATGATTTCGCGATGGAACGATCGGTGTTTGTTTAAGAATGTGAATAATAAATACTCGTATATTTTTTATAAAAATTGGTGCTCCTTCCTGGCGATCAAGTATGCGTTTTAAATTTGTGTAATTTCAATCCTAATTTGCCGATATCAGATGCGATTACGGGTAATGATACACGCGCGACGATCGTGGACATATTATGATCGAAAGAAATAATTTATCGTGGTCAAACTTGATCGAAATGAAACCGAAGTGAAACTTGCAGCATAATGGAGATGTTTAACGCTTCCAAAGACGAATAACACACCGGTTCTAGATAGTTATTAGCTCAAAATTACTTAGTTTCACATGCACTACACGCTGCACTGTATAACGAGACCTAATTTATTCATACAATATTTCCAATTTGAATTCTTAGTTTCACTATACACTTCGGAAATTACGTGTTGACTCATGATCGACTTTGCATTTTCATTTTCAGAAATAAATTCTAATTTCAAGGAATAAATACCAATTATTCTTGAATTAATCGAACGACGTAAATCTAATGTACTTTATAAAATATTTCTCATGTCACTGATCAGCCACAGAATCTCGTTTTTGGTCAGCCATGAGCAATATTCTAAAGAAAGAAGAAAGAAAGAAAAAAGAAAAGAAAAAAGAAAGAAACCACAAAATGGAGTATTTCTTTACAATTGGGAATAAAAATGCTCAACTACCATCTCAAAATGTTCGTCACATCATAATTACGTCATAGTAAACTTATATATCCACTTTCTTCTTAATTCGTCGGACTATATCGCAATAATAATTAGAATAATAATAATAATTATCTTGTCTCCTTCGACGAATAATTATCTTGTCTCCTTCTCTCAAGCACGACAGTCCAATTTTCTTATCCCTATCATAAACTCTCACGATAAAATCTTACAATGACACGCTAGATGCTGTCAAAAATCTCGAGTCGTTACAGTTTAGTCAATTGTAACAATAATTACGCGAAAATATAAATACAGGAAAACGAAGAATATTATTTTTCTCTAAGGTCCTCGCTCGAAGGTTCAAATAAAACTGAAACCTAATTTCTTCACGCTTTTCACGATTTTCCAGAGGAACGTTGAGCAGCTGGGAATTCGAATCCCATTGGTTGGCGAAGGTTTTCGTCTAACCTCTCATTGGTCGTTATAACGAGTCCTTTTACGGTAACGAGTCGCAGATTCCTAGAGTAGAGGCTAGTAAATTCCAAGAACCGACCATGACCATTCAAACACCGTTCAAGGATATCGGTTTATGGCGTGGCCTGCCAAAATCCAGCTTCGTGTCGTCACTCCACGCCTATCCTTCGAAGCCACATTTTTCCGTTGCTTATTTTAAACCATTTAACAGTAAATGTTAACTGTACATCTACACTGTGATAATATAAAACAAAATTATTCACCGTGTATTAAACAGGATTCCTATTTCAGCTGATTTTAAATATAGAAAATCAAACATCGTGTAAACTATTTGACTATTTTCGTAAAAATAGCAAGAATCGATACTTTTTATTTATTTATTCTACGAAGTTAACACATTATTGACCGGTGACGAGTTAACTCGTCATTGCACTTGCATTATCTATTTCAATTTAAAATATTATATAATTTGAAAATTGGATTATAAAATAATAATCGGTGACATGATAGTTTCTGTGTAAAATTGCCAGTCAACAGAGTGTTAAGATGATGAACGGATTTTTCCTTCCAGATTCGGAATCATCACGCAAAAATATATGTGAGAAGACTTCCCACTTTTGGAAAACAAAATTTCATTGATCTCTTTTTCTATAAGTACTTAGTTCAATGAGGCAGATATACAAATGCACGTGAACGACGCGTGATTTAACTAGGAATGGCAGAACATCTATATCAGTCATAGAGAAATGGCGGAATTTTGTATCACGACGACTATATCCGTCACGGAGGAATGACAGAATTCTGTGTCACGACGGCTATATTCGTCACGGAGGAATGATAGAATTTTCTGTCATGATGTCTATATCCGTCATGAAGGAATAGCAGAATTTTGTGCCATAAGCACTATATATCCGTCATGAAGGAATGGCATTATTTTCTGTCATGTCAACTATCGACACACACAGGTACGTGCCCTGCAAAGAGGTCGCCACAGCTAACTAGTTAAACATCGGCAGTTGCAGTGTCAATAACGCGTTTTGTTATCCATTTCGGCCATTTTCCAGCGCAGTTGCAGTTCGACGAATCCGCCAGAGCGATTATCGAGGGTGGAATATTTAATCCCCGGGAACGAGTTTGCTCCGACGACGAAGACAGGAATTTCCGAGAGCTAAATACGAATTTACATCTCTGTGATCGTGTCACCGGCCGGCAATCCATCCGTATTAAGCCTGGAACAGGAAGAGCACGGACGAAACGGCGTCCAAAATATATAATACGCCGTGACACGCGTGCCAGCCTGTCGTCTCGTTTTAAACGACCAAGGGTCGAGAGTCGTATTTTTTCCGATAAATCATCGCGAAGCTCTTTTCTTCGTACCCGCCGAGGATCTTCCATCGAGTCGCGTACACGCTTGAGCGAGTTAGCAAAAGGACCAGCGTCGACCGGGATAAATCAGATCGAGGGAAACGAACCGGTCCTCGTGTCACGAATTTTCGCTTTGTGCGCCCGATGGAAAAGCCAGGCGGACCCTTTCGACCATGGCCGACCAGCATTTTCGGCCTTTTTGTTTAGGCTACCCCTAGCATCCTGGATCCCGAGCCCGGGTATGGAACCAGAGCGCGATGCATCGTTTGCCGAGGTAGGTAACGTGCTTTTCTTTGTCCTGCTTTTATTTCCGAATTTTACATCGGAATTTCTAGTTTCGTTACCCAGGCCTTTGTTTTTCCTAATAATTTCGGTTTATTTTAAGCGAATTTTCATTCCGGTGATACTTCAAATAGGGATTTCATGGGAGCTTAAGTGAGTTACAGCAAATTTAATTTTTAAATAGCAACCGATACTGAATCTTCGCGATAATGAGAGTTATGTTAATAAGATTGAAGTACCCCATGGAAATATCACGGGAATTTTCATAGCGAAACGGGAATTGAATCTTTACTCGAATCTACTTGATATCTCTTTCTCGCGGATTTAATAGCGTTAATTTAACCACGTGTTTGAGAAGGATTACATAATTTTAATCCTCAGTAATACCATCCGTTAAACGCTGATAAAACACTGACGTATGCAACGCTATGCTATCTGTTTTATAAGACGAAAATCGCTGAGCTCGTCTTTAGCAGCTTCAGCAACTCCGACACTCGTGACAATCCGAAAACTGCACTTCTAGCACTTACTTAGCGTCAACAGCAGCTAGTTCACGACAGAAACTCGCCAAGTCGATTTAGACTTCCAACTTGCTCGCGCCTCATATTGTTCGAGTTTCTATTTACTTACTGCTCTTCTTACCCGTGTAGCTCAAAAAACACAGATCCGTAGAAAGGAAATCCGTGAAACTCCAAGGATTAATCAGATTTAACCGTGTTTCAGTCATTTTCAAGATTAATTTTCTTGGAAAATAAATCCAGGAAAATAATTTCGTAACTACAAGGAAATGAAAAATAAAATTTAGAACGAAATAAAAAAACTTGGGAAAATCTATATAGAATATAGCAAAGATTCGAATACTTCGTGAGAATTAAATCCATAGCGGTCCATGTCAGCCATTGCTGAAAACAATCCAAGAGAAACGAGAGGGAAATATACCAGCAACTTTGTCCTCATAAATTATTAATACAAGTACTTATACGCGAATAACTCGACGAACCACTATCAAACAACAATTCCACGTAATCAGAGACCTCACACTAATTAAACAGCGATTCCTCTCCATACACGTCATCATTCGCTGCCCAAAGCAGCTCTCGAGGAACATCAAAGATATTCTCAAGTAAACTCGAGTATTCACCCCAATGAAGGACTCGAAACATTTCTTCCCAGAATTCTCTGCAAATAACACCCTAATAAGACACCTAGACCATATTACACCTAACCTAAAATTTGTCTAAATCTACCTAATACCTAATCAAAATAGTTTTTAATCCTTCTTGTTCCTAAAAATTCCTAAAAATTCCAACGTTTATTTTACCAACCCTTAATACTAATTTATTCGAAAACAAAGCTTTATAGGAAAATATATCATTCTACCTAATTCTATTTATTTTTAAAATTTATTTATTTTTCTAATTTCTTATAGGAAAATATATCATTCAAAGTAATTCGGTAACACTCTGTATAGTTAATCCCCCGACGTTCCCAAAAATTTAAAAACTCCTCTTATTTTCTCAGGTATGATGAGAATCTTCGTGTTGCCATAATCAAAACCGTTTCACCCTAGGATGTCTATTCCAACCCCTCGTTGGACGATAAATCGCGGGCCACTGATCCAGAGTCTGCCAGTCGGGTCTATAAATTATAACGGGCCGAACAAGCGCGAAACAATCGAGAAATTTATGCAAAGTACGAATACGCGAGTAACGAGGAGGCCGAAAATTTACCTTTCGTCCGGATGCGCAAATTAGCCTCATTATTCAATCAACTCAAGTTATATTACTCGCACGCGTAAACGTTATCCCCTCTCCTCATCTCTCTTTCTCTCTCTCTCTCTCTCTCTCTCTCTCTCTCTCTCTCTCTCTCTCTCTCTCTCTCGTGGTTATATTCAACTCGACGACACCGCGTCAATTTGAACCTTCAACCCCCTTTCCACCCCCGAGTGCATCGATTGTATATCGTTATTAGATTACACCGGCCTAATTACGTTAAAAGGTACTCTCCTTCGTTAACGAAGGCAAGGTAAACATTAAAGTAACCGTCCCTCTCGCGGAGCAATCGCTCCGATTTTAATGAAATTTTGTCGCGCCTGATTCCCTTATGGGGCATGCAATTGTGGAACGGGGGACGAGCGAAAAACCTGGCGAATTGTGTACTTCCCTTTTACGACTCGTGTCTACGAAGCCGTGGCTTTCTTTTAACGCTTCTTATATGGCTGCACGGTTGCGAAAATTCCAGTAAAATCTAGCGTTTTGACGGAGAGGGGATCACGGTGTTACTTTCGTGACAGATTTTTCTTCCTCCAGTGCCCTTCGTTTTTGTTTTGATCGACAATTTTGAAGAACCGTGTACAATTATTTTTGCAAAATAAAATTTCAGACGTGGGAAAGTATATTTTTGATTCTCCCATTTATTTTATTTGCGATGACGAAGTCGTGAGTGTTATTACGATGGAGATCGTAATGTCGATGATCTGCGAATGACTATAATTATGGCAGATTTTTTCCTCCACTGCTCTTTATTTTTGTTTCAAGTTCGGTCGACAATTTTGAAGAACTGTGTACGAATTTTGCAAAATATAATTTCAGACGTGTGAAAGTATGTAATGTTGACAATCTGCGAATGACTATAATCGTGGAAGATTTTTTCCTCCACTGCTCTTCGTTGTTGTTTTAATTTTGAAGAATTGTGTACAATGATTTTTGCAAAATAAAATTTCAGACGTGGGAAAGTATATTTTTGATTCTCCGATTTATTTTATTTACAATGGCGAAGTGATGAGTATTATTAAAGATTCGATGGAGGATCTAATGTCGATGATCTGCGAATGACTATAATATCTTTTTATAATTCTTAATGTTGTTTGTTACAATCACTCGATTTGGAAGAACTGAGAAAATATTCTAAGAAATTTATTTCGCGATTTATATCGATTCGCTGAAGAGTTTAATCAGTGTCAGGCTTTGAAATTTATAGAATTCGAGTATCTGATAGTTTGCTATTCAGTTATCTTGGAAATTCGAAGAATTCGGGAATGAATGGAGCAAGGATAGGAGAGGGTACCGAAGCTCCTGGCTTTTGCAAAAGACTGTACGTTACGAGAAAAAGTGACATGATAAATCGATCGAAACGCAATCACTCGTGATTTCTCGTATCAACAGCGACAGCGAGACATTATCTCGTTACTCTGCTACACGATTGATTATACAACGACGATTCTCCATTGCTGGAAATATTCTTCCCGTAATCGAAGTCTGGAATACAGATCCAAGATTCCATGATCAAACACAATTTTATTTTTCATCTCGGAAGCAATTACGAAACCCGTTTTATATTCAAATTTTCGAATACACGTGTTTTATTTATTTCTTCAAAAGCGAGACAATTTTAGAAAATCCTTTGCCAGGATTTTACTATTTTCAATCATTCTTGTATATTTCATCCTTTCCAAAGAAACACTCCAAATGTAAAAGAAATTCCAAAATTTCTTTACATGGAATACGTAACGATTTTTGAAACGTCAATTCCTTTGTTATTTCTTGTTTAAATTAAAAATGTATAGACACTAGTAAATTTGCAAAGATTCTTTGCAAAGAACAGAGGATATGAAAAGCCTTGGAATCTCAATTCCTTATATAATTACATCTCAAAACGTCCTATCTTAAAATTTTCAAAGAGACATATGCACACTGTAAACATAAGAAAATTTCTAAAACTACTTTAAAAATAATAATTCTCAATAAAAAAAAAAATAATAATAATTCAAATAATTCTCAAATCCTGAAGTCCTCTATTATTCCTTGTATGTTCAAACACATACATGCTCCAAACAAGAAGATTTCCAAGAATTACTGACAGAGAAAATACAAGAAGCCTCGGAATCTCAATTCCTTATGCAATTACGTAAACTAATATTCTACCATCTCAAAATGTTCTATTTAAAAATTTCCAAATAGACATAAGTATACTGTAGACACGAAAAAATTTCTGAAACTTCTTTACAAATAATACGTAATAATCCTCGAATCCTGAAGTCTTCTGTTATTCCTTGTATAAGTGCAAAATGTTCAAACACCAAGAAATTTCCAAGAATTCTGTATGCAGAGGATACATCAAGCATCGGAATCTCAATTTCTTATATAACTACATAAACTACCATTCTACCATCTCAAAACGACCTATCTTGAAATTTCCAAACGGACATATGCACACTGTAGACACGAGAAAATTTCTGAAACTTCTTTACAAATAATACGTAACAATCCCCGAGTCCTCAAGCTTTATTATTTCTTGCATAAATTCAAAATGTTTAAACACAAGGAAATTTCGAAGAATTCTTTTCACAGAGGATATGAAAAGCCTCGGAATCTTAATTCCTTATATAATTATATAAAATACCATTCTACCATCTCAAAATGTTCGATCTTGAATTTCCCAAACAGATATATGCACACTAAAAATTTTCTAAAACTGCTTTACAAATAATACGTAACAATCCTCGAACCCTGAAATCCACTGTAATTTCTCATATAAGTTCAAAATGTTCCAACATATACACGCTTCAATTCAAATAAATTTCCAAGAATACTGTACACAGAGGACACATCAACCATCGCAATCCGAATTCCTCATACAACAACATAAACTACCACTCTACCATGTGAAAACATCCTACCTTAAAATTTCCACCCAGGCAAACACACCGTAAACACGAGGAAACTTCCAAAACTTCTTCACACAGAAGACCTAACAAACCAGCGATCCCCAATCCTTGTACCAACCTCCTCTCACCTCAAACTTATCAAAAAACCCACCTAATCCTCCTGCCAGCCTCTGTTATCAACGTTAATCATCCGAATACACGGTTCCTTCCCCGCCGAACCGGATTGCAATCGCGCGCGAGCAGAAACAAGCCATCAGGCCGAAGGGAAACGAATTTATATCGCGCACAGCCCACGCCCGGAAGAAGCCCCGTTACCAGTCGATAATGGAAAAGCACTGGATTCGTGTCGGAATTTTTCCTCGGTGGACAAAGAGCACGGCGTTTCGCGCGGCAGCGACGAGAGCGAGGCGCGCCGTTAGAATGGTCGATCCTTAAGCCTGGGACCTGGTCAGGCTCCGGGGGACCGGCAGGACCCAGGCCAGGCCTCTGCCTACGTGTACACACCGAAACACCCATTCTCCGTTCCTTTCCAACCGATTATTTCCTCCGGTTCCACCTCTCGGCCCGCTTCACCGCTGGCTCTAGCCAGCCAGCTCTGTCTAGCCCGCGTGTGCGAGCCCCCTGGTCACGGATCGTGTGTCCATCAGGGGTGCTCATTCTGCCCTCTATGCAGCTACGTCAGCCGGCACCCACGGATTCGTTTCATCGGAATTATCGATATTAGCGGACGGATCTAGACTCGTTGTCAAGCTTGCTGCTCTCCGGTGATACGGGTTCGCATCAGATACCGGAGAATGGCGGTGCTGCAACGCAGCTGATGGTGTGTATATATAGGAGGGACCTAGTGGGATGCGTGATCACGGTTTACGAGGGATCCACGCCACAGCGTGCGTGTCTTCACTGTTCTTCAACTAGTGTGTGTGCTTTTTAGGGATCATCATTGAAAGGTTATTACCGACTCGGGGAATTTGAATTCCCAACGTGTGGGCTTGGGTTAAGCAAGATTTAAGCCAATTGCAGTGGAGTGGGTGTTTTTCTTTGGACACTGGACCATTGAGAGGTTATCACACACTTGGAGAAATTTGAATTTTGAATATGTACGTCTGGGTGGAAGAAAAGTTCATCTAGTTGCTGTGAATTTAGGTGTCTTTTAAGGATGATCATTGAGAGGTTGTTACTGACGCAGGGAAATTTGAATATGGAATATTTAGATCTGGGTTAAAGAAGAATTCATCTAGTTGCAGTTGAATTAGGTGTCTTTTCGGGATAGTCATTGTGAGACGAATCTTTATTTGGATGGCGTCACCCTGCATCGAGATCTGTTTTTGCTTCGAGGAACCATCTAGCTTATCAATTTTCGAAGCTGGGTTGTCATAGAGCCTATAAAAACCTTCCCGAGGGATTCGACAGAATATACTTTTTGACAGTCCACCGTGTGCATCAAAGAAGACCTCGAGCCTCCATTTATTTTATATCATCAAGAAATATAAAATATAATCAGAATCAAAAGTTCCTTTTGATTTATTAACCTGATCTTATCACAATTGAGAGGTTATCACCGACTTGGGGACAATTCGAATGTTGAATAGGTTTAGGTTGAAGAAGAGTTCATTTAGTTGCTGTCAAATTAGATGTCTTTTAGGAATGATCACTATTATCGACTCGAGGAAATTGAAATATTGAATATGTAGGTCTAGATTAAAGAAAAATTCATCTAGTTGGAATTGAATTAGGTGTCTTTTAGGGATAATCACTGAGAGGTTATTACCAACTCGAGGAACTTTGGATTTTCCATACGTAGGTCTGAGTTAAAGAATTGATCTAATCGAAATCGAGTGGGTATTTTCAGAAATAGTCTTGAAAAGTTGCCTCTATTCGAAGTTTCAATGTGCAAGTCCGAATTAAAGATTATTAGATCATCAGTCTACAGACTTAGATTAAAAGTTTGATACATTCCGTGTCAAGCCAGCCCATTTGTTGTTCTGGTAAAAAACAAATTGATATATTATATTTTGCATTTATGGAATTATTTATGGTGCACGTGGCTTGCTTATTAAAATCAAACTTAACGTATACCACAAATGGTACACATAACACGGAACGTGTCAATCATAATTCATAATTGATCAGTCTCCAAACGATATTAAACTTCTATATTACAAGTTCCTAAACTACGCTTTGTTCAACCAGACAGACCTGTGCCTGTCTTTATATACAAACCGCGAATATCGACGTTCGACCTGCTTCGTCTCTCCAGAGTTTGTTTTCTTATCTGACCCACCTCGCTGAACGTTCCACAGAACGTCACCGACGGCAGATAAAGGGAACCAAAAATTACCAAGAAAAGCATGGGTACATACCGCATCTGCAGCAAGCATGCCTGCGTAGACAACGATCCGAGGCAGCTCGAAGCCTCGAACCTCCCAGGAAGCAATCCTAACCTCGCTGGCAGAGCAACTCGAACCTCGCATGGACGTCTGAGCGCACAAGCACTATACGATACGCGTTGCTCTACCACTCGGATCCGATTATCCACGCGAAGGGACTCATCGGAACACGTACATACGAAAAATCTCGAAATTTCTGCAACGAGGAACCGCGAAACGCTGATGAGCACGTGGCGCGGAAGCAACTCGTTTGGAACAATTAAAGTTGACGCGTCGGTCGGGACTGACCAAGGACATGACGCAAATGCGAACGAGTGTAGGATTCTGGGAGCGAAACGGAAACGCGCGTTTGTAAACAAAATGAGAGCCTCTAAGACGGGAACGGGCCTGGAGCTAGACCAGCTCCAGGAACAACAAAGACCGCGATACCGTGACGCTGCCTCTGACAGAGAGCACGTAGGCAGGCGCTGGATCGCAGAGGGAAATGCAGGAGAAAGGGGGGTGAGACGAGGGATGAAAACGAGAGAGAGAGAGACGGGGAGAGAGGAGAGAAAAAGGCGGAAAATAGAGGAGGGAGAAGGAACGAGAAGGAGGGAGCGGGGTAGAGGGAGACGGAAGTGGGTGAACACAACGAAAGTGAAAGAGACGGAGGGAGAGGGGGTGGCTGAAAGGGAGGAAGGGGAGAGAACCGCCTGAAGCTAGGTACGGCATTCCAGAACCCGGCCTCCTCTTCATCCCTTTGCCAGGATCAGGGTCAACATCAGGATTGTTCAATGGATAAGCGGGCCTCTAAGCATCCCCTCGCTGCATCGACCCGTACAAACACCGTGATGCGGGTCGAATTGCATTTCTTCGATTATCGGGAAAGTGACGAGGGCGGCGTGTGCACCATGGTGGACGGTTTTTGTCACAGTTGCTGGGATTTTCTGTTCCCGTTGATATATTCTTGGGGATATATACTGTGCTGTGATAGATCAGAAATTCACAGGAAAAATTCGAATTTTAAATTAGAGAGAGGGAATCAAAATTATTATAAAATTGTCAAAGAAAACTATTACAGATGTGTAATTCCCTAATTCCCTAATTCTTTACTAGGCAAAGAATTTTTTGATTTTTTCTTTTATAAATGGAAATACGTGAGTCAGAGATGTTTTGTCATAGTTGCTTGAAAATTTTGCATAGTTATTTGAAAATTTTCAATTATATTGACATTTTCGACTAATATCGTATTGAGCTAATTTTTTTATATAAACGAGGGGATCAAAACCTATTGGATTGCTATAGCCATTTTAATTTCTATAGGTTTCTGACTAAAATTTTCAATTATATTGACATGTTAAAAAACGTAGAAGGTAATGGTGACCATTTCTATCCACGATATCAGCTATAGAATGGCATCGTAGGATAATTATGAAGATCGACTAGGATATATTTAAATAAATAAACGTCGGTTTATTTATTATAGCCTAGTTTATCACGTTACACCATGCTCTGTCATTTTGTATTTTACATAAAAAATAAATGACCTTGATAATGACAAGTAATCGTGAGCGAAGGCTCTGTCGTATTACCATATGGATTATATGTATTTTCGAATAAAAGAATTTCAAGAAATAATGCATTGTACATTTTATTCGTCTTTTCGTTGCATTCTCGATCGAGCGAATAATTTTGTGACCCACTGTGTTCCTTTAATATTGTTTGCAGTTCGTTATGATAGATTCCGAACAGTGTTTCAGAAGATATTAGCTATGGAATTATTATAGAGTAGGCTATGATTTAAATGAAAACAGTATTTATTCCTCCTAATCCTATATATTTCTGGATTAATGCATAGTACGCGACAAAATAGTAGCATACCCTGTGATTTTTAGTCTTTCTGGATGAACTTCGAAGCGGCAGAAAAATCATATGATTATGAACCGAGATTGATCCCCTATAGTAGAAAGTTATGATTATAAAATGATACTGTTGATAGAAATATCGAGAAAGAATAAAAAAGCCACGTAAAATGGAAATCATACAAAGGATCGTAAAATAATAGATTTACAACACAGTATTAAAATTGTGTCGAGCAATAGCAAACAATGGAAAAAGCAATTTAAAATATAGAACGGCATTCGATAGCAATAGCTTTTGATGTCTACCGGTTTTCTGGGTTTGAAGATAAAAATAAATAAAGTAAAATAAATTAAAAAATGGCCCTGTACATATTTTGTCACATTTTCGCGAATTCTCAAAATATAGCAAAAATCTTTGCCATTGGGTAACACTTTGTTCGATGAGAACTGCTTTTAACCAACAGTGTTCAATTAATTTTAGAATTAATTAGTCCAAATTATCATCGACTTGGAATCTTTGTAATAATTTTATAACACTACGACTTAAATTTTTAAACTTTTTTTTATTTCATTTAAAAATTTTTGATATAAAATTTCGCATCACTGTTATCGCTTTGGTCCCTCGACTGCGTGATTTTTCTTTTAATATATATATATACATATAATTCTTGTTAAGATTCTTCTTCTTCCTTCTCTTCATCCATAAATCATTTCACCGGTTCTGGTGGATTAACTTATCACAACCTAATATTCACTGATTTTTCTTTTAACCCTTTGCACTCGAGAGGCAATCTTCAATCACCATTTAATCAAATTCTAGAGATCGATATTAATTGATATATCATATTAATAATTACCCAATGATGAGTGGAATGTCGAAATAAGATAATTCTACTTCGTCTTAATTTGTATACTATTTTCTATTTATCGTTTTAAAAATATCGTCGATTTTATGACAGAAAGTCTTCGAATTACTATTTTCTTGTAACAAAAGTCACCGAGTGTAAAAAGTAAAATTCGCAAGAAAATAAATAAATAAATAAACAAAGAAAAAGCTGCGATTAATTTCCCATATTATCAAAAAAGGAATACTTTGTACGAGCATACGTATGCAAAAATTTGCATAAGCTGTACTACCCTGAAAACCACAGAATTGTAGCATATCAAGATCATTCTGGAACCTCGAATCTTCCTCCTCGAGACCCACAACCCATCCAAAATCCATTTACGCGAATACCTTGATTCTTAGCCCACACTCCTGCCATTCTTCCTGCCTAAAAGCGTTTCGCCACACCCTCGTGATCCAACGCGAAAACACTCGCGAGAGGCTGTCGCGAGCAGCATCATTCGCTTAGAAATTTTTCGAGCAAACGACACGCGAGCGGCTGAGCCTGCGAGGCTCCTCGAGAGAGGAATCGAGAATATAATTTCGCGTTTGAAAAGTTTGAAAAGCGAAACGTGGCTTTATTGCCGGGATGAAACGCTTTACAAGCGAGACCTGGATGCTCGATAACGAAACACGCGTTCGCGTGGAAGAAAAGCGTGCACAGAGAGAGAAAAATATCGCGAAGTCCCGATACCCGCGCGGACATAATCCCTCGTATTTGCTCCTGCGATACTCCCGCGGAAAGGACGCCGGAAAAAGGGAATTTTGAAAAGCTTGCCAGGTCTAATCGATAGACCAGCGACGAGCAAAACCGAACACAAAAATTCGCCCAAAAAATATTGTATCCTGGTAAAATTGTTAAAGTCAACATTGTCGATTGCTTGATTTTTGTCATGGAACGTGTAAACAATTTTTAAAATTATTAAAATTCCTCATTGCACGTGATGAAAATTCGTGAATTATGATTTCGTAATTTTTCGAAGAAGGTCTGATTTAAATGGAACACTGTGGTTCTTGTGACAGAACGTGTGAAATATTTTCAAAATTATTGAAATTCCCCATTGCCTGTAATAATAAAAATTCGTTAACCACGATTTTGTAATTTTATATAGAAGGTTTGATTTAAATGAAGCACTGTGGTTCTTGTGATAGAACATGTAAAAAATTTTTTAAATTATTGAAGTTCCGTCATGCCTAGAATAATAAAAATTCGTAGACTATGATTTCGTAATTTTTCAAAGGTCTGATGTAAATGAAACACTATGGTTATGGTCACAGAACGTGTAAAATATTGGCAAAATTATTGAAATTCCCCATTGCCTGTAATAATAAAAATTCTTAAACCACGATTTCGTAATTTTACATAGAAAGTCTGATTTAAATGAAACACTGTGGTTCTTGTGATAGAAGAAAAAGTCAAAAATTTTTTAAATTATTGAAGTTCCCCCATGCCTAGAATAATAAAAATTCGGAGACCATGATTTTGTAATTTTACAAAGGAGGTCTGATTTAAATGAAACACTGTTGGTTTGTGGAATAGATAAAGATGAACCATGTGTATTTTTCTTAGCTACTGTAACTTGAGTTTAGAGGATGAATTTAAAGATCCAAAGATCGTTTGCCAAAATAAGTTTGCAAATTCGGAAATAAATAGAGGTAGAAAAAGAATAAAAATCTTCATTCCTGTAATAAAAATCTTTGTAATAAAAATCTTCATCCCTTTCCTAAGTACCATTTTGGCAAATGATCTTTGGGCCAAAATTTCATCCCTTAAACTATAGTTATAGTAACTAAAGGAACCGTGTATATTTATTAATTTTCTCCATTGTTCAATTATACAAAGTTCCATTCAAGTCTTCCTCGTAAAACTATGTAATTTTGTAATACTAAATGAGGAATAGGCAATGTAGATTTTAATCATCTTATCGTTATACGACACTTTTCTGAACAATTGTAGTAAAATAATATTTTATTAAAGCAATATATAAGTTGTGGAAATAAATGTGGAATATATATTACCAGGATCTAGATAGGATAACGTTTAGGATTTGTAAAAGCACAGATGGAAATTTAGTATCTTTCAAGAATTTCTCTGAATTACTATGCGAAATTACTTCGCTATTTATGCGAAATAATTAATCAAATACTTTAGTATTTTTAACTTTCAAAGGACACAACGAAGGAGGTATTTGAGTGATTTACGAGAAACAGCAAGAAATCGTTGCGATAGCTGGAAGTTCTTTCTTTCGCTGTATTATGAAACACTGTTAGAGAAATTTATTTACAGCGTAATCCAGCCTTAATTTCTCTTATCTAACTTTCGACATTCTGATCTGAATTACGATCTCGAAAAAAGAACGTTAAGATAGGAGGCATCAAAGGAAGGAGTTATAATTGCCACGAAGTGGGGGTTTAATGGAAGGATTAAAGAGAGCAGAAATTTATGGCAAAAAAGAGGAGAAGTAGCACTATTAACATCGAAGTGATAGTTCCTTAACATAAAGGCGAACTACTAATGGTTCCTTGACTTGCATAAAGATCGCAAATAAAATTGAATAAAATACCCAATTTACGGGATTAATAGGCAAAAAAAGAAAATATTCGCAAAATCTTTGCAGTTGAAAATAAAAATGTGGCATAATACGAATTACATTGCGATTTCTATTTTCTTGTACTTCGACTTTTGTTATGTATCAAAAGCTACAGATTTTCAAAAATATTTCTAAAACTATATTTAAAATAAAAATCCACAATTCAAATTTTATAATCATTAATAAAAACGAAATTATAATAATTCCTCTACTGCCTACTTTTACCCAATTCCATCTAAATTTCAAAATACCTAATTTACATGTACAAAATATGAATTCACGATATATGGAGCCTCTGTTAAATAACAAATTACAAATAAAATAACTTCTCTCTTTCATATCTTCTCAAGATCATCAATACTAGAACTATCAATATAGATGCTAATACTAGAACTACCAATCCAATCAAAAAGATTGGTTTCAGAATTTTCCTTTCTGCAATTACCAAAAACATATACCTGCTTTAAAAAAATATTAATATCAACTCATGTCAAGATAAAACTCTTCGTGGTGCCACTAAAATTGCTATTATCTACGCCCACCATATTCAGGTACCCGCGGAAGATCACTAGTTCCAGTGCTAAACAGAGTAGATCTTCGAAAATCTCTCGTAACCAAACTTCCTCCATTTGCAACCTCCCACCAATAATAATTTCCCTGGAAATACCTTCACCCTAGTTAAACACGAAACCACGAAAAAAATTCAATCGAATTTCGAAAGAGCACAATTTTAAAGGCGAAGAGTGCCCCAGAACCGCGCGAATGTTCGAAGCATAGTTGGTCGGAAGATTTTCAGCCGGCTGCGCGATAAACAAGATCTTATCGTCAGACAGCGAAGGAGAATATCGTGCTGCTTCAGCGATCGTATGTAAAAAGCGGAAAAAAGGGGGAAAAAACGATAATGACAAGGATCGTGCGAGATAAAGATAATTATTGACAACGATCGCAGCCGATGGCTCGTGGCCTGGTGGCCGCTCCTCTTTCCGCCTTGGCCGAGTGAAAGTTTCCCTCGGAAAACCTGCCAGCGGGATCCTTGATCCTTGATCCTTGAAAGGTTCTAGGGGGCGCAAAAGCAAACGGAGAAGTCGCGCAACTTCTAATCGGCCTCTTTGTTCCTCGAGGAACCTCTGCTGGACCCAACTTTGCCTACGTGTTCTTGCTAATTTCACGGCGAGCCTAAGGTGATCCTGAGCTCAAGGTAATGCTAAATTAAACTAATCATTAAAAAAAAAGGACGTGGTTTCCTTTACTTGTCAATTTGACAGGTTCTCAAAACAAAACTGATTATCACGAGCCTGACTCGTGGTATATCGATCGGGTCGAAATTGACTATCACGGGCATGGCACGTGGTACGTCGGCCGGGACAAATGTAAACACCACGTGTGGCGCTCGTGGTTTGTTGACCTACCCCACTTCAATTATTAACCTTTATTATTTGTTGTTCAACTTTTGTAATTTATTAAATTAACTTTTCTCGAATTATATTTCTCTAATACCTGGGAAATAATTTTTCGTAATTTATGAGAATTATCGCGGAGGTTTTTAAAATCTGTAACTTAAGAGTAAGGTAGAAACGCGTAGCTGGATCGTTTCTTAATGAGAAACGGCTTTAGACGAGGTGTTTTACCCTCTAGTGGATATGGTGAACATTTTAAATCGTATACGTGGATATTTCTACGAGGTGCGCTAGAGCACATAATTATTTGAGCGATTTTAAATGTACATGAATGGAAATAGCTTCGACGATTTACAGGGAAAATACGTGTAATAATGATAAATATATTTCAATTCCATTTACGATACACATATTTCAAAAATTCTATCGAATTTCAATTTTCAAAGGCGCCGCGATTTAACGAGAAAAACGAATTCAGGCGTGAAAAATGAGTAAAATGAGAAATGCAAAATTCCCTAGCACGCAAGAAATGGACTATTATATCACTATTGAAATATGCGTGTTACTATGTTACTATATATCACATTTCGCACAGTTGACGCAATATCATCTTCATCGGATCGCGTTGCAACCATTGCATTCGTCCCTGCGCCGTACATTTTCGAGCTGTCAGAAAGCGAGGTTCGAATTTTAAAAAAGCGAGTGTCAAAATCGACGAACTCTGCATTCAATTTTTTGACACCTTTGGTTTGCAAATTCTCTTCGTCACTTCGATAAAATTTACGAATTTGCAGGAAGATTTTATTATAGCAAGCCTAGTACATATGTCATTGTAATAAGATATAATTTATTTTCTCCATAATTAATTTTCCTCTGTGAATTATTCCCTGGTACTTATAATTAAACCAAAATAAAACAATGTATCAAAATTATTTATAAATTATAATACCATAATCTTCCTCAAATTTAAATAAATATTACAGTAAATATTATAGTAAAATAAATTTTGACTATAAATTTTTACTGCTAAATATTTAAAAAATTGTAGTCATTATAATAATTTTAAAGCACGTTCTTAGTAAGAAAGAATAAAATAAGAGAATTTATAAATTATACTAACTCGTTAACGAAGAGTACTCGTATCTACCAAAGCTTCCCTCTTGCCCGGGCTAAACTAACAAGAAGAAGACTCCCATTTCGGAAATTCGCGTTGCAGTGCTCGTTCATTATTCGACCAATGGTCAAAGGTCCTGTCTGGGCCGGTTGGTTTGGGATCGATGAAGGTTATCGTGATTAAATCGTCATTTGCACTGAGTCGAAATTCGCAATAGAGACTCATTTCGCGATAAGGCTCGAGAAGATTCCCTATGTTTGGGTACTTCGAGGAATACTTAGTCCAAATATAAGAAAAATGGAGGAAAAAATATTTCAAATAGGAAAAATGACAATCAAACAATGGATGGTTGAATTAACAAATTTTGAGATTCGTGGAATTTAATTCCGAATTTAGTAATAACCCAAAATATTGCAATTTTGAATTTTAATTAAGAATTGATGCATATTTGTAAACATCGTGTTATATGTATATAATTTTATATATAAAAATATATATACAAAAATCTATTTACAAAAATTTATTTACAATTTATTTTTAAATTAATTTTATTTTTTCCCCTGCATAAATTACTAGAGAAAAATCTCATTTTGCATTAAACCTTCACTCTTCTTTTCAACGATTTATAATTCTCTTAAAAGATTTAAATTATTAATATAATTAAATTTCATTTCTAATCAATCATTCTAACAAATTATCTGTCGTTATTATATAAGTTCTTATCTCTACGAAAATAGCATAATCTTCAAAAAGCTCTCTCAGTGGAGGAGCAAGGAGAGGAGTTACAAACCCTCGGGACTAGAGTTCGAATCCAGCCGCAGAGGGAGAAGGTACGCCATTTTATTTTTTCTCGATTAAATTTATACACCCTCCATGTGTCCGCCTCTCATAATTTTCCCTTATCGATAGAAATACCTAACCTTTTACTCCAAATTTCCAATTTTCCATTAAATCTCCCGATTTAAATCCTTCGAAGAATTTCAAGTTCAAATGTACACGAACCATTACCTAAATTATAATTTACCAAATATCCACGAGATTAAATAGCGATTGAAAGTAACACTCCAGAAGATTCGAACATTTGGCCGTAGATACGAGGAGATTTAACGCGTGTCTAGCACACCCCTGACGGTGGTGCACAGGGTGCGCCCCGAGGGTCTACGGGGGTTTCCAGGGCCGGTCGCTAGGCAACTGGCGCCTCCACCCTCGAAGGACAACGTGCTTCTCCGTACTCCCCGTCTACAGGGTGATCGGTCAAAATACGAGAGTTTCACGTTCATCGTACACGTGACGAATATCTCGAAGACGTCTGAGCTCTAGGGGAGGTCCGAGGAATGCCTCTGGCATGCAACACCCGAGTGACTCGGGCAGATTGGGAAAGAACGAGTTCATTAAAATAAGTGCAGACCTTACTGAGCTAGTGTCAATTATAGTAAACGGTTCGGTGGTCCAAGAAAGGGAACAGGGGTGGGAATTTTTATACTATTGTAGAGATGGGATTGGTGATATTAATAATAATAAATTAACAATGCGTGAGTGACGATTAAACACACGAATTGTCTCTTTACACGAATCTATATCGATTCCCAACTTAAGGCTACGCTCAACTTAACAACGCAATGACAACTCAGCCAGCAACAACTAACAGCTCACAACTAAAACTGTCTACTGCGTACAAACGAACTGCGAACTGTGTCCAACGAACTGTATATTAACCACTTTTTGCCTTCTTTTATATCTTCCCCAACATGTAAACGTTTTCCAAAAGCCTCCCCCAACATGATCAAATATGGTCGTGCTAAGGGCCTGACGCATCACTGGGGTTTTTCCGATCGACCTGGCCTTCGAATCCTCGGTGACTTTCTAAGCTAAGGCTACCTGTACATGGGGTGCAAAACCTGCGATATTACAATAGTAATTAATTACATGAATTAACATCAATTTTTGGAATTAACCCTTTGACTGCCACACCGAAATCACACGTTCCCTTAGGGCGTCACGGAAATGCACCCCTAGATGCAAGATTTGTTCTAATATTTTTTTGATGTTCTAATAAAATTTTTTAATTGTTCAATGGGATACTTTTTATTTCAAAGTATTTTCTAATTAGCGGTTACATTCAAAATGTACTAATTGTCAATTTTCATTCAATGTAGTTTAAGTAATTCAAGTGCTCCGATCACCAATGATCACTGTAGCGTCAGCCATGGGGTGGAAAATCTGCGATATTACACTATTTTATCTATAATTATAATTTTCACACTTTGAAACGTGTTTGTTGATCTTTGGTTGATTCTGATATTCGCATATTCGATTTAGAAATTTTTTGGAGGAATAAGAGCCTAATAAACTTTCGATTTATATATAACACGGATTTATGGTTTTATAGTAGCTCATACGCTGATTTAGGTAACATAATGTACTTCATTCTCACATTTCGCTATTACAAACGATCTGTTTCTGCTGAAAGTGAAGGTAATCGCGACATCTGTTAGGTAAACAATAGTCTCATTATGGGCAAGTGATATTCATGTATTGAAAGCGTAGCTATACACGCTGCGAATCTTGTTCACTCTCCTTGCAGCTGTTATGGCGACCACGTGTGAATGGTATCATATACCAGAAATCCATACATATCAAAAGCAGCTAGAATGGGTGTGGACTATTCTTGAATCCGTAGAACAACAATTTCTACGCAATAATATTTATTTTTACTTCACTCTCCTTTTTTCTCAACCCAATAAAATTCGAGTCTCCTGTAAAAACTGTCAAAATTAAATATCCCATGAAAATCTAATTCTGGGTTGTTTTCGATTCAAAGATTATTCAAGAGCGTCCAAGAAAATCGCAATTACTCCAAGAATAACTGTAATTCTGCAAATCGGTTTAAATGAAAGATTAAAGCCAACTGTCCTACGAGAATACGCGATCGCGAGGATCTATTCTAGATCGTTTACGAGTGGAACGGAAATTCGTCAGACAGGGTGTAATAAAATCGGTGGATTTTGTAAATCGAGCGAGGGGTCGGTGAAAAACAGGTGTCCTGCACGAATACGCGACGGCGGGGGCGAAAAAATGGGCTGGTTAAACTGGAAACCACAAGTGACGGTGAAAAATGCGTGCGCCCGATCAAAGGGGTGGCCCCCATAAACGCACCACGGTTTCATTGTTCGCCGGCGAAAAACGTTCCGGGACCGATCGAAAACGGCCTGTTTGGGATTTTTACACGTTCGCCTGGTGCACGTGCGAAGGAAGCTTAACAGAATTCAATGTGAGCACGTGGTGACGATTGCACGAGCAGAGAATAATCGTCAAATGCCTATGGGCTGATCGTCGTTTTGCTATTCGCTCAATTACTGGCAGCACTGAAACGTGTCGTTAGAGGAATCGTGATAATTTGATTGTCTGATTAGTCTTGGATAACGGAGTGAGATCGAAAACGTTTTGGTTTTTACTTTATCGTGGAGCAAAAATGATTTTGTTATTTATTTTGGATTTTTTAAATTATTATTTATTTCAGAGAGAAGATTGGGAATTGGAGAACGAATTTTGGTTTTATATTATTGTTATTATTATTTGTAATATTTCAGAGGAAAAATTGGAAATATGTGTTATTATTTATTTCTAAGGGGTAATGTTGAGATTTGGAGAAAAATTTTGTGATTTATGTTAGTATTTATTTCAAAAGGAAAATTTTAATATTCAGAGGAAAAATTTCGCATTTATACTTTTGTTATTTATTTTAGACGAAAAATGTTGAAATTCGAGTCAAAAATTTATGCAATTTATTGCAATTTATGTTATGTGTTCGAGAGGAAAGACGGGAGGTAAAGAAACCTTTTAATTTTCTAACGAAACGAGTGAAAGTCGCGATTACATTGCGAATAGTGGTAGTCTTCGAAACATTGTTGCGCTTTTAATACTTTTTTTTACTTAGCTTTCTTTTCCCGGGATTGCTAATTCGAAACGAGTGCTTCGACGTTTAATTACCTGCGCCGAGGAAAGGATACGGGCTCTGAATTTTCTACATTGTGTATACATTCAGACAGGCGAAATCGATGCAAATTATTCAAAGAATGCAATGGAAAAATGCAAATCAAAAGTGGGAAGCATGAACAAGTTGCAAAATATTCGATTTTACTTCGAGTTAAGAAGCATTAATTAGCTAAAGAGACTGTAACTACATTTGAGAATAATAAATTTATTTCAGCCAGCAAACCGCTAATTTATTAAAGGATTG
The DNA here is from genome assembly GCF_001483705.2 of Eufriesea mexicana. Classification (NCBI taxonomy): domain Eukaryota; kingdom Metazoa; phylum Arthropoda; class Insecta; order Hymenoptera; family Apidae; genus Eufriesea; species Eufriesea mexicana. Next base: position 120,932 of record NW_016908217.1, on the reverse strand, counting down.
TGAAGGATTACACAGAAAACTGAGAAGAAATGCAGAAAAACCTGTTTCAGCTACGTTAGTAATATTATTTAATTTTTAAAACGTTCCTTCAATTTGTGATTTTTCTTTGTAATTAAACAAGGAATATTACTCGAAATAATTAAAAAATTTAATTGCAGAATTTTATGATTAATCATTTTTAAATATATAATAATAATTTATGTGTAATAATATATACAAATTTATTGTACCAATTTATATCATAATCATTACAATAATAATTAATTCGTAATAATACCATATCCTTGTAAAATACTTTATTAAACCTATTAATTTTTATTTATTTTAATTTCTATTTTCTTTTAACTTCTATTATAAAGTCTATTAATTTCATATTGTCCTAGAGAATTAATTTTCAAGCCTACTTTTAAAAGGAACAAATTTCTTCTTTACTAAGCAATGTCTCCATTACTATACTTAAAGGTATCCAATTTAAAAGTAACTTTAATTACGAAATACATACATCAAAAATTGACGTTGTCCAGGCAGCATGTACTTTTTCATACCTGCGCCCCTCGTTCAGCTCGAAGGACGTTCAATCTACGACAAATTTTCCACGTCACCTAGAAAGAAACCACACCCTCTATGCTACAAAGGATCCCTGAAAAGGAAGTCTGCTCGCCAATAGAATACTGCTTAACGAGTAGCCGCAAGCATCAAAGTAACAGCGCACTTTTTTCCCAATAAAAAATTCATTCTATAAACATCCTTTTATTTTTCAAACGTTTACCGTCCACGATTTCATACTTCAAAAATATCCCCTTCCTCGGACCGTTTATTTAATCACCGATCATAATCACTTCAACTTTAGAGAGCTACTGAAAATTTCGCAAAGTAATCGCGATACTATTATTCTATGAAAGTTATCGCGAATAAAATCTTTTAATAAAATTTTTGACAAAATTTTCACGTCGATGTCTCGCAAAATTACAGCCTTTTAAAATATATGCAAAACGAGAAACGTTCATGTAGTAACAAGCACCTAAAAATTTGAAGTACAAGACTAGAAAAGCAACCCCCTGGGGGGCCCCCCATAAATTAAAAGAGAAACAACAGATGCCCTAATTTGAGAAATGTAAGAAGCTTCCACAGGGTTAAAATAAAATATATTATAAATAAAACAAAAATAATGTTAACATTTGCAATAAGGGATCACAGAGATCTAAGGATCTCGTTCCATCCTAGAATACTAAGAGCCACGTTCTGTGCGTTCAAGAAAAGAAGGCACAGCGTGTTTTGTCTACCAACACTGACCTGATCATAGCAATGACAGCTATTGGCAGAAAACAGGGTCACTGTCTTCAGCCAATAACAGTCACCACCTGTCATCATGACAGTGTCATCGGAGTTAGTCATCCGTAGTGCGGATGTAAAGAAGCCGTGCCTTCTTTTCTCGAACGCACAGTAGATCTACGTGGACTTTCTCGTAACGAAATGCATGACTGGATCGGAAAGAAGCTTAAACGCGTTCATAGTTCACGGTTTGCTTAAGCGTGTCGAATGTTGAACGTTCGAGCAATATTAAGCCGCGCCTACGAATTACAGCATGCCAAGGAATGTTTAATATTCAACGAATTCGACCATAGGTTGAACAAGTTCGAAGCTACTCGCTGCCACGAGTAAATTAATTTCAAATGGTCGAACGTTAACGCGTTATAGCCGTCGAAAAAGTGGATAATAAATTCTGCGCGAGGCATACGGCCGGCTTGTAAAGGTAGCAATGATTTTGTGTATTAGTCATAGTTAATGGACCTTGGAAAATCTCGAGGGACTTGGATTTATAGAGAGCTCTTATCGTAACATAAACGCGATACAGTGCTACCGTGATATTCGGCTCGCGATAAAATTACCTTTTGTGGTGAGTGACAGTGAATTATCGTCGCGTTTTACAACGTGTTAAGGAATGTTTAATATTCAGCGAACATTGGAATCGAGTCACTGTAAATTGCCAGGCAATAAAGAGGAGCAGGAGACGTACAGCGTAATCGGGCTCCGAAGAGAGCAGGGCCCGCGATGACGGGGCTACGTGTGTGACTAGTACTTGCGGACATTGATTGTTGCCACGTTTTGAAATTTCAATTTTCCCAAGGGTACTATTGCCACGAAAGAAAATGATGACTGACGTGGGGAGTAATTGAATTACGAAACAGAGTACTTGGCAATGAGTATGCTATCTGTGTGATTGAGTTTGGGAAACGGTAGTTATTTTAAAGCTTTGATTAAAGATCCTGTTGACATGAAGGGAATTAGAAAAAGTACGGAGCATAATTAAACTAGAAAATATAGTATATATGTATAAGCGATGCAAATCTGGAGAAGTTTATTATCTCGAAGTCCCGAATATTTAATTTTAATTTTCCTTTAAAAGGAATTTCAATTTTCTGAAGGGCTCTATTGGCAAAAAGAAAATTATAATTAATCTAGAGAATAACTGAATTACAAATCAGTGTACTTTACAATGAGTATACTACCTGTGCAACTAAAATTTGTAAATGTTAGTTATTTCACAATTTTAATGAAAGACCCTATTACCAAAAAGAAAATTAGAAATATTTATATTACATTTTATAGTTTAATTATACTTTGCACTCTCAGCAATCCAAATCTGGAAAAATTTGTTACCTTCCCAAGTCCCAAACATTAAATTTTTGAAAGACTTCCATTGAGAAAAAGAGAACCACACACGCGAAGGATAGTAAGCCATTAAAAAATTATTTTCCACATAAGAGACTCGTCCAAGTAACGTAACTAACGATCAAAGATAAAGGAAAAGTACACACAGGGAAAATAAAAAGAAACGGATAATGACTCTATTATTATCCAGGTTACCTAATTGAATGATTTTCATACGGAATAGAAATTTCACCCAACGAACAACCTCACCTTCCACCATCCTAATTCGCGAGCGCGTTAAAAACATTTTGAAACAAGCTTTTCTCGCGGTGTTACGCGAAAAATCGGATAGATGTAATCCAGATAAATGATTTCGCTCGTTAATACCTAGCAGTCATTAGAAGGAGTACTTGTCTGTAGCGGTATATTTGGAGAAAGTCTGGGAACAACGAACTCTCACCGTTTTCATTCATAGACCAAGATTCCTTCTTTCAACGGCCAAGTGCCAATTATCCAGTTTTAACGCCGTTCGTATCGTGCAACTATGGTGCAATTAAAAGATACCAGGGAAACGCAAATATCACGCAGTGCATCGTGTACCGCCAGTCACTATCATTTACCGCATTTTCTCTCGATTTATTCGCGAAAATGGCGAGAAAATCGACTCTCCGGACCAAGAAGTTGTCAACGAGATATCGTAATCCTTTCGAGAAATCTCGCAGAAAATATGAGAACCTACACTCCACCAGGGAATGATTAGAGTGTTTAGTTTCACGCTAAATCTAGGAAGTTTAATTTAATACTGAATCTAGTAGCGAACCTAGTGAGTTTAATCTGACACTAAACCCAGCAAGTTTAATTTGGCAGTAAATCCAGCGAGTTTAATTTAACGCTAAATCTAGTATAATCGAACGTTTATTTTTGAACTTTTAATTAAAAATGCTGCATTCGAGATAATCGCTTTTGTTACCTGATTTAGCGATTTTTAAATTGGCAATGTCTACTTCTATACTTATCCACTTCATTTGGGATTCATACGTACGTGACATGCTTCACCTGTCATGACGAGGATTGGTCTGATCAGGCATTGTTATAAATTCGTACGATTAAATAAATTCGTTGGATTAATCAAAATATTACAAATTTTAAATAAATGAATCTAATACAAAGAATAAATTAAGAAACAACATTGACACAATTGCATTCCTCCGCATTGCAATTTGGGCAATTTCAAAATACGGATTCAAAGTAATACAAATAATTTAAAATAAACGAATATGATACACGCCATAAATTTTCTGATAATTAAGAAATAATATCACCTAATTTGCATTGCAATTTAAATAATTTCGCGATACAATTATGCGATATAATCCATAATTCCAAGCGTTTGTAATTAAAAATATAAAAATCTAACTATCGATTAAAAAATTTTTATCAAGACCAACAATAATTGCTTCACGATAAAATCAAAGGAAAATTCAACCAATTTTGATCAAGTCAATTATGTATTTAATACATGATTTTACTGAAGTGCGGTATAAACGAAAGCCACGAAATGGCGCAACAGGAGTTTCCTCAGGGGGGCTAAAATAAATTCCGTAAGTCTCGAAATTTTAATAAACCGGCAGTGCACACCGGTAGACCTTTCCTTAAGTCATAAACTAAACATCAGGGCCGTATTAAGATCACTACTGTCGAAAACACGCCGGCGGGAGTACCCCGAGCGTCCGTCCACAAAGGGGCCATACATCAACTTAATAACACGTTTGGAAATCGCTCGAAACTGTTCTTCCGTCGAAAACTTCCACCCTAACTCTCGGCCAAAACTTCAATTTCGACTTTCGCTTCTCTTCGCTATGTAAATTATAGTCTACAATACGCCAAGTCCGACTTGTCTCGCGTTTAGGTTAATTCCACGTACCCTCGCGATACATGTGTACCCTAACGATGTGTGTTACACATACGTGTGTATACCATTGTGAAAATTTTTCGACAAACAAAATCCTTCGATTTGGTACTTTTCTGCAATCCATGTACACCGTTATGAAGGGTATGAGGGACTCGGTAATTTAAAACGGAATAATTTAACGTTGAAACGTGTTTGGAATTCGAAGTCGAATGAAATTGAAATTTGAAATTTCAACGGAATTTTCTTACTCAAGTGGAAGTGGAATTTTGGCTACGAATAAAATGAAATTCTTCCATGGAAAGTTTTTAAATTTCGTTTGAATTCGCATCGGTGTAGAGTGTTTAAATTAACGTTTCCATTTTCTCACGGTAAATTTGGAACGAACAGTCGCATACTTTATCTACTGATTTAATTATTTATTATTATATATCGTTCCACTGCTAATTTGAAATATTTAATTATTTTTGCTCCGAATTTAATTTATACGAGTGTGTATGATTTATTCGTTTGATATTAATTGATTATTGGTTCAACGATATTGTAAGTTAAGATATACACACGGTGTAAATAAATTTTACATTTTCAATTAAAATTATTAAAATTATTTTATTTCTGGTTTACGGTCATGCATCCGAAAGAAGATTTTTCTACAGATAATCTAAAGATTAATTTATAAATATGTAACAATATTTAATTATATTATAGATATTTGACAAAAGATATTTAACAATGGTATGTGTTTAATAAACGTCATGCATCTAGCAGAGACATTGCCAAATACACTCTAATCTCGCGATATTTTAGGGCATGCAGTCAAAAGCTAAACGAAAAGCTAGTAAAAGCTCTGTATAAAGTCTGTATTAGGTAACTACCGTAATATTTCTCTGTATGTTTTTATCCAACGGACGTGAGAAAACACATAAAATTAACCATGTTACCTAATACTTAATTATATCTCCATACACACAAATAATATCTTAACCCCTTTCCTTCTACCATTGGACGTGAGTCATACTCGTGGCACAGATTATAGTCCAAGTATAACAAACACTGACTGTATTTTTGGTACAACGTAATTTTAATTTTGATCCGCAAAATCGAGGTCTATCAAAATTCTTGCTCTCAACATTTTCATTTTGACAATTATTCCATTTATCTTAGTCGAGTCTGAGTAAAATTTTATTAACTTTAACGAGAATAAAAATTTATTAAATGCCACCCTTAAATATCAACCATTTTCTATAACGAATACAAAAAATTAAAAAATTTTTCTAAAAAAAAGAAAAGAAAATGAAAAAAATATTTCAGTAGTTTCTGCACAAATTATTTTTTTGTATTCCAAATATTTTTCGATCGAAGTAATCTAGCAAAACTTTAACTAAATTAATTTTCAAAATTACTGAATAAAAATACTATAGATATATGTATATTTATTATTAATGCAGCTTTACTCGGTTTTTTATTTTTGTGTGTGGAAGGGGTTACCAATAAATTATGGTGGACCTACCTTATAATTATCAACCATCGGTATTACTCAATACTAAAACTACCAAACGAGTCGAAACGACAGCTTTTAAATATTTTACTTTCGCGATTATCGAAAATATCCATTTTTTTTTCACAAAATTAACTTCCATTCGAAGCTAGCTATCTTCGCAGTATTATTTTAATCCTTATCTCGTCGATGTTTCATGGACGCCCTAATTGCTGAAAATCGGGGTCATCCGTGTCCCTGCACGCTTTTCAGCGAATAATAATTTAAAAATAAAATCCAAAAAGATCCTTGCAGCGTGTCCCAGCATCCCGACCAAAAATAGCAACAAAAACGTTCACACGAATATTTTATTACAGCATAACCAAAATCCAGAACCAAACAGGTGAAAATTTCCACACTTACACACTGACACTCGTATTATTTACCATCATTCGTACACGGCATATCCTGTGGTGAATACACATCCCAATTTTTATTTTTGTATATTTCAAAACGGAATAATAATAAAAATAAGAAATAGAAATTTTAATATCTTGGTTTTTAAATTTGATGGTATAGTTTGGTCTGTTTTGAACATTAAAGAGTAATCTCTGTGATAATGATTAACAAAGACTTTTAACCCTTTGCACTCGACGATTTTTTTGCTAGAGAAGAGTAGAAATACGAAGATTCTTTACTAAAATACTGACGATACCTTTTTGAGCAGTAAATAAGGAATTGTATAATAATAGAATTGTAGAATTATTTGATTTTGATATCTCGCACATTACATTATAGTTGATATATTAATTAATATCGATCTTTCAAATTTTATGAAATGGTGACTGAATATCACCTCTCGAGTGCAAAGGGTTAATATATATGCGTTGATATAATAAAGGAGCGATGTCTGTAAGAAAGGGATGAGTGGGACAAGTATGCATGAGGTGCCAATATCTAATGGATTCAGGTTATTATGATAAATGAGTATGCTTGTAATGATTAAGGTGTTGTGTGAATTGTGTATGTTCATGTAATGTATGAAACTAGAAAAAACAAACCAGAGAGATTGGGCATAGGTCAGATGTAATTGCCAAGGAGAGTGCAAGTCCTTCGGGTCATAGATTTAATTGAAACTTTGCAGGTTTGTAGATTTAGTCATCCAGTTTAAGAAAATATATCATTATAAGGGCAGCTACTCAATAGAATTCGAGATATTTATGATTAGATATTTATTATTGCCTTAATTACAGATTTATTTCGAATATTTATCAAGTGTCATTGTGGCCTAATGGCGATATCCGAAAATTCCCAGGTTGGTGGCAATTTTCGAATGTTGCTGTTAGGCCACAATGCCACTTGATAACTATTGATAACTATTCGAAAGAAATCTCTAGTTAAAAATAATAAAGCTCTAATAATAAATATCTCAAAAGCTATCGAGTAGTTGTCCTTATAATAGTACATTTTCCTGAACTACATGACTAAATCGACACACCTGCAAAGTTTCAACTAAATCAATGACCCGAAGGACTTGCACTCTCCTTGTGAGTCGTAATAGTGAAAATATGTGTGAGCATTGTGAGAAATTAATTAGATTTATACTTAGTATTTGTGTCTGATCACTTTTTTGTAATTAAATAAAGAATTGTTCATCCATCACTAACATATCCAACAAGGAGTTACAAATTAGTAGCTGAAGACGAAGAAAAATGGCGACGAAATGCAAAGTTGGGACGCTATACGTGAGCTAAAAATAAAAATCCTCGGCTTAAAACCTCAGACGGCGTTGGTTAATCGTATCACGCTTCAACCTACCAACTTGCCTGACTGCGTTTCCGAAAAGAGCAGGAAAAAAGGAAATTCGTAGAGGAAGAAATAAATATTTATTCGCGAGGGCCGCGAATAATTCTTCGAGCGATCCCTTTCTTCGTCTACGCGCGTAATTCCCGCTAAAAACGCTTTGTGACAAGCGTGTAAAATATGTTCCCTGGCAGAATTCAGCAGAGCTTCTAGGAACATCTTGCCATCTACGCCGGTCATCTTAGCGTATTCAGCGACACGCGCTAATTATATTGCTCATTATGCAAATCGAGTCCGCTTAGCATTTGTATCGCAGCCGCGTTTACGTTTCTCGCCATTTTTAGTCCTCCTCGACGTCGTCTTTCGCGCGCCGCCTCGAATAGCAACTACAAACGCACGCAATCCTCCCTGGCCTCCTCCATCTTCCTCCCCAGTCTTCCAGTGTTTGTGCAAGTGTCTCGCATCCTTCGCCTCTTGAAATTCCAGGATTTTCCCCCGCAGGGGGAAAGGCTGCCGAATATTTCCGCGCCGTTCTTTATTCCTTCGATTGCCCTGCTATTTATACGTCGTGCCATGTAATGCGTTCTCGTTCTCGTCATTTAATATGTTGGTATATACATGGGTATATCGGTGACTTGGAAAATCAGATGCTGCAAAATACACGTTGAGAAAAATGGTTTACTTTCCTGCGGCTTCGGTGCTCTTGGAATTCCAGCGTTTTAATTCGGGAGTTTGGAGTCCATGGGAAGTTTGCGTTGTGAGAAATAATTTTCTCGAATGATGGATTAATGGTTCTTCAGGAAAGTTTGCCTGGTGAGAGGGTAGCTTCCTGAGAATAGCTGGGAAAATAGTGCAGCAGGAGAACAGTGGTTTGCGAGTTTTGGATGACTGCTAAAAGGAAATATCGCGGTATGGATTTTGGTCTAAAGGTTGATCCCTGTTTGAGAGAGTTCTTGTGATGATTTGTAAGGAAGAATTGTACCGAAAAGACTATAGTTTACTGACGAATATTAATTTTTCGTTCCATTCGTGAGAACTGAAATGGAAAATGGGAAGAATTTTAGGAAATTCCGATATTTTAATTCAGGAATTTGTTGTCATTGGAAAGTTTGCGTCAATAAGAAATAATTTTCTCTAATGAAAGGTTAATGGTTCTTTGGCAAAATTAGCCTCGAAAGATGACAATAGCTAGGATAATATTACAGCAGGAGAACTGTATTTTGCAAATTTTAGATGACTGCTAAAAGAAAATATCGTGGTATAGCATGTGACCTGAGGGTTATTCCTCATTTGGGAAAATTCTTGAGACAATTTCTAAGGAAGTATTGCACCGAAAAGACAATCGTTTTCTGCCAAATAACAATTTTTCATCCCACTCGTAAGAACCAAAATAGAAACCTGAAAAATTTTAGGAATCTTGAGACTCTTTAATAGATTTGTAATTTTTATGAAAAATGATTGGTGCACAGTTTATCGAACGACTCAAAAATAGGATATGCGTGTCGGTTCCTCAGCCCCGCTATTTTCAGCAATTGCAACGGCCATTAACGTTGAAACTTCATTTCGAGTCGCACGAATCCTAAGAGGTCAACACGGTCAAATGCGGCAAAATTGAAAAGTTTCGAGCATAAATTAAGCACGATAAAATCTTTATGCAATATCTAGGAAGAACAACTTCACGAAGCACCGTCTTATCGGACGTCTTCATTTCAAGCTGCCATAACTTAGAGCATGACACGATTTATAATAACTAAATAAATAATAACTAAGAAATTTTGTGAACAGGATCAGAACATCACGACAAACTCTAAATTTGGAGAGTATTACAGTGTTCATAAAATATACATATACAAAATATTTGTATTTGGAAAATTCCATATAGATTTCCTCTTTTCCATACTCACAATCCAAACACTTTATCTACAAATATTCTTTCAAAATTGAACTAACTAATTAGCATATCAGCTTCGACATAGAAACGATCAGAAATCAAACTCGAATTTACTAAAATTCTCGAGCAAACGTTTCAAAAATCGAGCCAACTAGACACACAAAAATATAGAAAGTAATTCCACAAATTGCAAATTACAAAATTATCTCGAGCATAAATTAAGTACGATAAAATCTTTATGCAATATCTAGGAAGAAAAACTTCATGGGGCACTGTCTTATCGGGCGTCTTCCTTTCAAGCTGCCATAACTCAGAGCTTGACACAATTTATAATAACTAAATAAATAATAACTAATAAATTTCGCGAACAGGATCAAAATATCACGCCAAATTCTAAATTCGAAGAGTATTACAGTGTTCATAGAATATTCACATTCAAAATATTTGTATTTGGAAAATACCATATAGATTTCCTCTTTTCCATACTCACAATCCAAACACTTTATCTATAAATATTTTTTCAAAATTGAACCAACTAATTAACATATCAGCTTCGACATAGAAACGATTAGAAATCAAATTCCAATTTTCTAAAATTCTCGAGCAAGCTAGACACACAGAAACACAGAAAATAATTCCACAAATTTACAAATTCCATATAACAAATTATCTCTAAAAATCTATCCAATAGAAATTCGTCGCTAATTAAAAGTAAAGTAAAACTGCGCGGAAAACAAGAAAGGTGTTCGAACAGAGCTACTTGCATACGTAAACAAAAAAGGAAAAGAAAAATAACAGAAGAACACGTTAAAGGTCACAATACATAGGTGAATGAGACCTGTTCGCGTGATGGCGCGAAAGGAAAGGAAAAGAAGAAAGAGTGGTAGAAACACAATCACAGCGAACGCCCACACACTGTATCTGAAGCTTCGGAAAAAGTAGCGGCTACTTGCGCATTCCGTGAAAAGAAATCGCAACAAACGAAACTCGAAACAAGAATAAATACGTTGGAATGTTACCTGAATGTTACAGTAGATTATAGAGGATTAAGAGCGCGCTGTTCGCCGCGGTGACGAGATCGCTCGCAGATTCTGAAAGAAACGACAATCGTGATGTTTCATGGAAAATGTATCGGTTCGAAGTTCGCGATTAATGCAAATTCTAACGTTCCTTGTCATCGAGCAAACCTCTCCACGGTTATCTGTTCATTGATGACCGCGATTCCCCGATTTTTCCCCGACGATATCGCGAGTCCACAACTTCGATACGTCGCCAATAATTCTCCTCGAATCTTCATGTTTCGAATGATCGATTTTTACCAACCATCTACCAACCATTGAAAATTTTGGCATTTCAAGTTGCAATTTTACTTGAAATATCGTATCGTTAGTTGGGATTTAAATTAAGCAAAATTTGGTGAAAGAAAAATTAATTTTTAATACGTTTAAAATTCGCGTAAAACTGAAATTGGATTTTTCTGTAGAACAGTTAACACGTTGACTGCTATGGTAGTTATCAGTGACCGGTGTTTGTCTCAGTGGGGCCATGGTGGTCACCAGTGTCCAGCGACACTAATTTTTTTAATTTAAATTTGTTTCATTTTAACCAATTTTTGAAAATTTGAAAAACGTAAATAAATAGAGAACTTTGGACAGAACTTTTGGACCATATTGTTTGATAATCCATAATTGTATTGTAAAAATAATGGAAATTTTATCGTGACCCCCTGGGCGTGTCGTATGAAAAGTATGTGGCGGTCAAAGTGTTAACCCTTTAACCTGTAGTGGGGACATTCGCAAGTCGAAAAATACAGAAAACTACAGAAAATTACAGAAATTGAAAATTCAGTATTTCCACGTATTATAAGTAGTATTAAACATAACGAATCAGTTTCAACAAATTCTGTGTTTTAATATTTATATATTGACTTTAAATCCAAGAAAATCCTAGCTCTAGAAAAATCTAGAGCTAAATTTGCCGACTGCAAAGGGTTAATAATTATAAATTAATAATTGTTTATCTGTGGGTTTGTTTATCGTCGAGGAATTTGTTGATATTTTTGCATCGTCGATTGAAATATCGCGCTTTCTTTCAGGGCAATTAAAGTATTTTTCAATACTAATTTTTTAAATTAATATTCTAACTATTTTTTGAAAATTTGAAGAAGGTAAGAAAATAGGGAACATTAAACAAAAGACACCATTTTTCTTTTTCCTATATTAGGTTTGATAATTCACTATTATACAATAGAATAATGGAAATTTTCTATTGCGAGAGAGTCAAAAATGTTGGATTTCATGTATCAGAGATTTAGTAAACAATTAATAAAAATTTGCTTCTTCTGAGAATTAGTAATTAGTTTTTCCAATTATAATTTTATTCTTTTTACCTTCTTTAAATACTAGAAATTTAATAAATTTAAAATTTAAAAAATGTGAAATAATTAAATGAATTAAAGCTAATAATAAAATAATTAAAAGTAAAATTAAATGTGATGAAAAGAATCGATTAATTAATCGTACCTTTTGGACCCAAAAATTTTCTCGTTCTCCGAATATTAAATTCTCGAGAACTAAGTGACTAATTATTTTACACCCGATATTCGTCAAGAAATTTCGCTCAATCGACGAAAGTGTCAGTAATTAATCGACGCGATCGAGATTTTATGCACGGTGCCAAGTGTACCCAAGTTACATAAAATCTATGGCGCACTCGTACTGCGAATTCTTGTCTGCAAGATAACATACGATTACATCGACAACGAAGCAACAAAAATTTATTATAACACGCGAAAATGGCATTCCCAAAGTTTTAAATTTCAACTTTGTAAATTGAAACACTGGCAAGAATTTTTCAGCCATTTCCGGAATATTTCCAAATATTTCAAAAATTTCGGATTATTAAAATCCAATAAATTAACGAAGATGGAAAATCACCAGATGCAGCGAGAGGATATAAAAATTTCCACACACAGAAATTACGTACACAGCGAGAAATCGTTACGCTTGTTTACGCCGAATGTAATTAAAACGGAAACGTTTAATGATATAGTAAAAATTATAACGTTGGGTATAATTGCAACAAAAATTTGCAAATCAGATGTAAACCCAAGAAGGAAGAAACGGTAATGAACACTCGACCTCGGTGAACTGCTTTTTTTTTTCCTTTTTTTCGTTTTTCCACCTCGTCATCCGCATCGTTAACCTCGGAATACTAATGCGGGTAATTTCTTCGCGTCCCTATCCGAATTGTGACACCTAATGCGACGGTAATTCTCCTTTCGCAAATTTATGCATCTCCTTTCATCCTCGCCCCATGCTAAATATCGCGTTATCGCGAGAAATTACGGGTTACATTGTTCCTCGATTATAAACTAATAACCTATTTACGCTTTCAAGGTACGCACAACGTGAATTTTAATTTCACTCGATAACATCGGGGTACTGTAAATGGGCCCGACTTGTTGCTAGCTCGATGTTATAATTTATTTTCGCTCTTCTTTCAGTTTTATCCAATATATTCCATTGAGAAGAAAAATTGGTGTAATTGCAAGTACACGCTGTTACTTATCAACGAGAACCAGGTGTTGGCCATTTTGTTTGAATTCGCAGCTTGCGAATTTAAATAACGTTCCTCGAAAAATTTATTTTACGTCAACTATACTTGGACTATCGTTTTCCTTTAATCCATTTGCATCTTCGTTTTAACACTTTTGACTGCCACGTTGATCATATACGGTTTCTCCGTAATAATAAACTACATTGAACAACATTGAATGAAAATTGACAGTTAGTGCATTTTGAATATAACCGCTAATTAGAAGATACTTTGAAGTAAAAAGTGCCCCACTGAACAATTAAAGATTTTTATTAGAATATCAAAATAATATTAGAACAAATCTTACATATAGGAGTGCACTCACATGGCATCCTGAGAGAAACATGTGATTTCGGCGTGGCAGCTAAAGGGTTAAAAGAAGTTTTGAATGACTTTGATCAAATTCAAAAATTATACGATATATATTTTAAAATAAAATCGTTTTATAAGACGTTGTAATGTAAATATTTATTTTTCTATACAGGTGTACGGTAAATGAATTTAAAATATTATACAAATGATAGTTATGGCGTACAAATGGGTTAAGGATCGTACCTGTGTTCACAAAATTTCGATTTTACGTCAAATTTCCTTTATCCCGTGTTACAATACTTCGTCCTAGTATCGGCTCGCTGCGTCGCTTATCTTCGGTCAGCTACCCTTTGACTGCCACGTCGAAATCACATGTTTCGCTCAGGATGTCATGGGAGTATTTTTATGGTGTCACAGGAGAAACCGTGGCCGGTCATATATGACCAATGTAACAGTCAAACTGTCAATATTCCAATTTTTCAACAACCCGCTTCATTAACACGAATAGACAAGTCGAACCAATTCGATAGCATCCGATAAAACCCTCTTCCCATTCACAGTATCCGCAATCATTCTTACCATTAGCACTGCCAACAGAAGAACCCACTAATCTCCAATCTTCTTGCACCAAACCAACAACAAATCCCATCTCCTACCAGAACAACAACTCCGTCTCTTTACCTACCCCGCCAAAACAACCTCTCGATCTCGATCGTCCAACACCGCCTAATCCCAGTCTACTTCTACCACCGAAACAATAACATTCCGATCCTCTGCTTCTCCGAAAGATCAACAACATCCCGAGTACAGCGGCGAGTAGGTACATACCTTCACTGAGCTGCGCGATGCTCGAGAAGTCGGTCGTGGAGGCGAGAGTTCGAGGGCGCGAATCAGGCGACCCCCGAGGAATTTCGCGGCCGCGAAAAAGGCGTCGGTTTCAAGCGGCGTCGCGGCGAACCTTCGCCGATTTTTCCACGCCGCTTTTCCCGCGGCCGACGCCGGTACCCTTTCAAAATGGCGGCCGGCTCGCATTCACTCGCGTCACACCCTGCGCTGCCCATTCGCGTTCACCTCCGCTCTTCTCCTTCCAGCATACCCCTTTCTGACTATCCTTCTCCTCTCTTTTTCTCTTTCTCCCTTGTTAATCGTGTGCACCCTGTTCGCCACTCGGTGTTATTCAATTATAATGGTAATATCGAATAAGCGGAGGAATGATCGCGGGAAGCGTCGGGACGTCGAGTATCGAAGTATGACGTCACTCAAATCCTTGATCATGGCGGTTATTGGTACGTGGGATAGTTATATGGTTAACCCTTTCACCCTGAATACCGGATATATTCGGCATGCACGATGTTTTATTTTATTATTGTAGAGACAGATTAATGGTGGTATATATATTCATTTAATAATAAATTAACAGTGTGTGAGTGATGATTAAACATACGAATTATCTCTTTATATGAATCTATATCGATTCTTAATTTAGCTTAGACAGAGCTCAACGTCACAACTCAATAACATCTCAGTTTGCAACAACTAACCGCTTACAACTAAAACTGTCTACACCGAACTATCTACACCGATCTGTCTACCAAGAACTGTGTCCCGACCACTCTTCAAGTGCTGTGGACGTATATATGCGTCCGGCGAAAGTCACCAACAATTAAATTATTATTGTTTTTTGTATTTTTGCATGATGTGATTCCATTATTAGTAAGAATATACCAATTCTGTTTCATTTAAAACGCAATAAAATTTCTATGCAACATGGGTCTATTTTATTACCTGAAATCCTGTGTTGTAGAATTAAGGACGTAACTGGACTATTGTGTATCTTGTACTTAGACTTCCCACGTGTCTCTTACTGTGATGAATGTCTGGATCACACGAGGTAAACGCGTGACACTGATCATGCAACGAGTTTAGGTTATTCTTTCGAAAGAAGGGGTGGGGGTAGGGATGTGCAGCTGTAGGAGGAGTATGGATCATCCCCGTGATCAAAAGTTAGGTGACGACACGATTTACCACTCGGTAGCCCGATACTGCTCGCGAGCTACCCTCGCGAGGTCATTAGCCAACCCTTCAAAGGGACTCTGGATTTTGGAGACTTTAACGAGTAAGTATGGAGGGACGAAAGGCGTCGATGTGGATTTTTGATGGTGGAGATGAGTGGATTCGGGGTTGTGGGATGGTCGCAGCTCGAGTGACTGGAAAGGGGTAGTAAATAAGGTGATAACCTCGCGATTGGCGTGGCACGTGGGTATTTGTGGAGATCGGCGAGGGTAGGTGAGTATAGGGAGGTAAGGCGGTTCTGCTGGTTTTTTTGGTAATTAGGTGGATTGGGGTCGGAGAGTGGGAGATGAGGAAATCGCGTGCGAAGGGTGGAGGGTCTGAGGAGGGACGAGAGTAAAGGGTTTATATCGGAAACGACCCTTCTCGATTTTTCGAGTTTTTATATAATAATGCACTCTGATAGTTGGAGGTAGAAGTAGGTTATTAGAAAATTAGTAGAATTGACAAGGGTTGTTTTCGATATGTACTTCCTAATTGGTGTAACAGTTTAGTATTACGTTAATGAACGACTGCATGAATTTTCCTCAGTTTCATGTTAGGTAGAAGTAAATTTTGGATCACATCATAAATCGACCAGAAATTAAAATATTTTCGAGGTACAAATAGGTAGAGAGTATAAATTAACAAGGCTCGTTATCGATATGTATACACTTCTTAATTGGTGTGACAGTTTAGTATTACGTTAATGAATAACTGCATAGATTTTTCTGGGTTTATTGTGGGACAGAATTAAATTTTGGATCACGTCATAAATCGACCAGAAATTAAAAATTTTTCGGATATAAATGTCTTTTATACAAATAAAAACGTGTCTAATAAGAGAAATGCAAGATAAGAAGAAATAATTATCTATAAATGACTAAGCCTTAACCCAATGCATTTTCATCCCCTATTATGCGTTAAAATAATACATGTATTAATTCTATCATTTTTTCATTTGTAAAAATATTATTCGTGTCAAGCACCGATAAAACAATATTATCAGCAGCCATAATTTAATTCTGGAATTACTTTCATCTCTGCCCATTGACGACTATCATCATAGTCTTCAAACCCAGGTATACCGTATACCAAATTTTACAATTAGCGTTTGGTTTTCATTTTTCCATTTAAATGTACGTACATATGTGACACGCTCTATATTCAGATAATCGAAATTTGCATAATCGATGTTCCACTGAGTGTCGGTAATTGCATTTTTAGGTTACTAGATAACGAAGTAGCGGGAATATATAAATCCGTGTTACAGCGATTTATCTTTCGCGTTATTATCTTCATTTTCTGTTCGCGAAGCCTCGATGATTCGCGTTTACGTTACACGATAATTTTGTCACATGTGTTTTTGAAGATACGCGAGATTTATGCCTAATAATTTACACGTAACAAAAGGAAATTGCATTCTACTATCTTGCGAAGTAGGTCAAAATCGGAGGCGGATACTTCCAACTCTCTCTTCGTGAGTCACACTGATACAGATTATGGGCTACGTGTAACAAATGCTAGACAGATTATACGTTTCGGCAGAATATAATGGTAAAAGTCAATAATATAATACAATTATTTGCAAATGATGCCTTTTGTTCCATGAAGAAAGCCAAATTCGCTTAAATTTCGTACGGAATCGAAGTTTCTATTTCACCGATTGAATAAATCATGCAAATCGATCATCGATGGATGCATTATTCTGTTTTCCATAATAATTACTTTCCAATGAGGTACTTGGTTTATTTTTTCCAATCATCTTGCTAGTTATTTTATTTTATTACCACCCATTGAAAATTTCTGTTATTCCTTCGAATTAATTTAATGTGACACAAAATATAGCGAATTAATTTAATATTCTATATTCAAATTGCTATCAGAAATTGCTTCAACGTGGATTTTTCAATCGTCAAACATCGTCGATATCCCTCCTTTGTCATTAACACTAAAATTATGTAAGGTGATACAGTGTGACCCGTAATGCATATCTAAATATATTACCTCTACACATAAATAATTAAACTCGAGCGACGAAGATAAACAGATATAATTACGCCCCTAAATAAAAAAAATAATTTTATTGAACCTGATTACTCGCTTGTTAGTTCTATCGACTTAATTATCTATGCTCGAGGAAAATAGTAAAAATAGCAAAATCACGCGAAAAAGAAATAAACGATCAAAATTACCATATGTGCGTGTTTTTGAACTTTCGAAATGATTTTATTTCTGCCCCATTTTCTCAGTCATACAAGAATAATATAGACCTCTTACTCGTGACAGAGAGCCATCGAGGATTCCTCCTCTTTGAGCGTGATTTTTTCGAAAATTTACCGCTGGTTCTGCTGATTAAATCTCCACCAGCTATCACTAAATTAAAACAGGAAAACCACGCTACTTGTTATCTCAAAAAAGTACATATTGCGGCACAATGTTCGCACTTTCATCTCCTTTTATTTCGCGTCAGGTTTTAAAAACAGCCGACTATTTTCGCTGAAGCCCTAGTTATCCTAGTTATTTACAAAACACCCTATTCTTCGGCTATTTTACCCTATTTTTAGTCCTTTTATACCTGTCCCTCCTTTTCCCCAATTTTCGCATTCTCTCGTAATGAATATTTAACGAATAACAAACACCGCGATTCTTATCTTAATTATCTCGTGTCAAAAAATATTTTTTGTACAATACAACCACCGATCAGTTGTATAAGGAACAAAAATCTTCGAAATTACACGTAGTTACCAATTATTTGTCACTGACTGTTCTATTTTATTTTCCTCAAAATTATGCAACAATTTTCAATGGCTCGCGCGATTTTATTTCCGGAAATCGCCTAAATGCGGAATATTTTTCCCAAAATTTGTATGTATCAGGTAAAAATGTTTTTTCGAATTATAGAGCAACATTGAAACACGCGTCGGGAATGGTTTCTTAAGATAATAGGGTGCAAAGTGCAGTTTAACAGCGAAGCTGATGGGAAGTGTGTTTGACGTTAAATGAATGCTAAGAATACGGTTTTAGGGTACATGTACAGAACGTGATCCTAGAATCTGGGTCGAGCTACGGTTTATTACTGAATGAAGGAAAATTGTAAAAGAAAATTCACCGAAACTTCTATATTTCCGCGGGAATATTCTTTAGAAAAGCTGCACCCGAGTTCCCGTGCACCTTAATATCCTTCCCTGCATGCAATACCCCGTACACGAATTGATTTCTCTTGCTACCTCAACGTATCGAGACATAGAAAATTAAAGCACGATCATCGGACAATTATGCGAACCCAAAAATATCAATTTTGGAAATTACTTTGCATTTCTTAATGCAATAATCAGCCTTTAAATTGGGAATTTTCTTGAAACAGACTAATCATATTTAATTCTCTTCTCATTCACGTTTTTATTACAAAATTTTCCTATTTTCGAAATGAAAATGGTACCTATATTTAACACTGGAAATGAAAAATATTTGGAACGATATGAATATGAATAAAATTGTGTTCTTCTTAAATTAGAAATAGCTAGGAGATACATAGCTAAATAGATCATAATAATTAAATAGATAAATAGAAAAATAAATCACGATATCTAAATAGATAAATAGCTAAAATATATCATGAATCGTCTTCAGAGTCTATATTGTTTAATAATTTTTAAAAAACTGATAATTAAACACAATTAATAATATTTGATTCTCTTCTCATCCACGTTTTTATTACAAAATTTTCCTATTTTCGAAATGGAAATGGTATCTATATTTGACACTGGAAATGAAAAATATTTGGAACGATCTGAATATGAATAAAATTGTGTTTTTCTTAAATTAGAAATAGCTAGGAGATAAGTAGCTAAATAGATAAATGGATAAATAGATAAATAGATCATAATAATTAAATAAATAAATAGATAAATAGCTAAAAATACATCATGAATCGTTTTCCGAGTTCATATTGTTTAAAAATTTGATAATTAGCAAGTGGGAAAAAGAAAGGAAAATTCGCGAAACTGATGATCGTGGATCACCAGATCACTCGCCGAAAAATAACTCTATGTTAATACGATTCGTGCTCTCTGATCCAAGAACATCATGCAAATGGTCTAGATGCACAAACGAATCGGGCCAAGCAAAGGTCGTGGCTGACGTCATGGGGTTGATTGAACGAAGGAGAACATAAGCGAGAATTTTTCATGAATTTTTGAACAGGTTGTTCTATTTTCGCAATTTCGACTCTTAGCCGAAAATAATTCGGACTAATTCGCGAATGCAGACAAATAATGAAATAACCGTGGCAAATTTATAAACATTTCGCGTGCGAGGGAAACTGGTCTCGGGTGGATTTAAATAGCGGTGGATTTGCATAATAGAAATTTGGAAAAAGATACTGTAATATCGCAAATTTTCCACCGTGTATACGTGGAAAATTTTACGAAGAAGCAAAGCCCAGGTCAATTTGGAAAAACCCTAGGCCATACGTCGGGCCCTTCCCGTGCCATTTAAGCTCGGTGAAATCTGGGCCCAAACGGTAGGCATCAACAGATCAGACTTCCTTTTATAAATATTATATATATATATTATATTTTATAATAGACGACAGTTTCAGAACTGTGTTTAGAAAAATATTCTGTTCACGAGCCTAGCTCGTGATATTCATGTATGGGCTGTATCTTCATCACGTGTCAGACTCGTCAAAATATGGGAAGGGGTTAACATAACCAAATATGATTATGCTAACACCTTGTTGACCGGAAATTTTACACAGAAACTATGTCATGTCACCGGCTAGTATTTAGTAATCCAATCTTCAAAATCACTTTCACACGTAATATTCTATATCGCCCAGGGTTTCATAAATTGAAATAGATAATGCAAATGCAATGACGAGTTAACTCGTCATCGGTCAACAACGTTTGGGCAGGAAAAGACAGTTTGGAGTGGACAGTTTTAGTTGTAGAGCTTTAGTTGTAGGTTAGTTGTTGCAAACTGAGTTGTTATTGAGTAACACAGTCGAACGCTGTATTAAGTTGAAAATCGATCTAGATTCTTGTAAACTTATAATTCGTATGTTTAATCGTCACTCGTACACTGTTATAATTTATCAATAAATTACCACCATCGTCAATTCCTACAAATTTTAGGGGGCCGTGCTGGGATTGAACAGAGCAAACTGTGAGGTAATAGTACAAATTTCGGTGAAAAAAGGAAATTATTGCGATTGAAATCGACTAAAATAAATTATCGGCGAATCAAAATGGAAAATTCGCGATACTACGATATTTAACAGCCGATTAAAATCGCCGCGTTCGACGTCGGAATTAAGGGTAAGTAGACTTCACTCGATATATACATATACTACTCTGAAGAACTTTTAATCAAATTCCCTTAGTGCTTAATTAACCATCATCCACCAACACTTTTCTGTTACCTAATCCCTTCAATTACAACGCATTACCGTGATTAACGTAATACCCCCGAGAGATATCCGTACGCGAAACGTCAAGACGAAGGGTGTAACAACAGAGTGGCGGAAGATTCCGAGAAAAATGGTCCCGGTTTAATCACGAGAGCTACGCGAAACGACGATCGAGAGCCTTTCAGAGAATCTTTCAGAGAATCTACTTATACCCCTGTTGAAAAGTATTAAGGCATTCGCGAAAAATGGAATAAACCTAGCAGATCGTTAGAAAATTATCGAAACCTTTAAGAACTATTATCTCGTTTGAAACCTTAGACCATAAAGAACCCGTATATTCCATGTTACAATAACAACCTTGCCAATTAGTCGTAATGAGATTAAACGTTTCGTTCGTTCCGTTTTCACTCAACTGTTTCATCCCCATTTGCATTCGTTTTATTTTCTTATCGAGTTTATTGCTATTCCCTTTCACGTGTATCGCGAATATTTTCATTAGGCAATATGAAAGTAGAATGAAAAATTTGTTAACGATATTTGATAAATATTTCAATTTTCATTTTAATCGTATTTAATATTAAATTCGAGAAAATTAAAAATTCTGTAAATCTTGGAGGCCATTTGTTTATAGTGTTTTTAAAATTCACGTATGTTTATTGCTATTCCCTTTCACATGTATCGCGAATATTTTCATTAGGCAATATGAAAGTAAAATGAAAAATTTGTTAACGATATTCGGTAAATATTTTAATTTTAATTTTAATTTTATTAAATCGTATTTAATATAATATTCGATAAAATTAAAAATTCTGTAAATCTTGGAGGCCATTTGTTTATAGTATTTTTAAAATTCGCGTATGTAAATTTGTATTACTTTGTATCCCTGGATTTTTTTATTAATATACTTCTACGTTAACGAATTTTTTATTATTAATTTATCTATTTATTCCATGATGATTCCTCCGAAATTTTCAATTTGTCGACGGTCTGTAACGAAACTTCAACTACCAAGAAATCAACCCTGCACAGCTCGCAGTTTTCACCTAATCTCGTCTGATTCTCATTCATTTAATCCTTCTTTTTCATTATTAATTTATTTATTTATTCGTTGACGACTCCTTCGAAATTTTTAATTTGTCGACGGTCTCTAACGAAATTTGAACTACCAAAAAATCAACCCTGCACAGCCTGCAGCTTCTCACCTTCCTCGTCTGTTTCTCTTTCGTTTGATCCTTCCTCTTGCCCCTCTTCCCGCGTTTAATCTCGTAACCGCCCTTCTGACCCTCCTGCCTGCAGATCGACTCCTCTGTCCTCATCTACTAGTCCTTGCCCCGTGGCCCAACGAAGGCCACCCTTCGGGAAACTACGTTACTTCCCACGAGGAAAAGTTCGCCTCCTCGATACGGAAAGGAAAGTTCGGTGAGCGAAATCGCGGCAAGTTGAATCGACTACTCTCCAGCGAACCTGTATGGTAAAATATGATTCCACTTTCGCCAGAGTTTCGCGGGAACTCGACGTTCCTCGGCCAGAAATTAGAGGGTTTGTTTCATCACACCGTTGTTCCCTAATTTTAACCTTAACCACGGGGTAAGTTGAAGCAGCTGATATACTATGCTTGGGATTTTTTGGGTGTCATTGATTGAATATTTAACGAGTTACAAGGTACAAATTTAAATGTCTGTATGAGAAATTATCCACATATGACTAAAATATTTTTAAGTAGTCTTTGCAAAATATGGGGGTTTTGAATTATTGTCGAATTTCAAACTGCAAATTGCGGAAGTCAATGTTAAGGTAAGGCAATAATTTATCACTCATGAAATTAAAAAAATATTAAAATAAGGTGCTCTTTGTGGAGAATTACTGAGAATTACTATATCATAGTATAAGAAGTTAGAAAATGTATTTCTGTATAGAAAAAATTAATTTTTATTTCAGATCGGGGCTAATCAAAATTACCATATATATTAGATAGCATGTGAAAAATATTTTTGAGCAACCTCCACTATGGAGAATATTAAAACTCGAAATGAGCCAATCTACTAAATCGATTAATCTCGTGACAAGAAAGATAGGCAGAATATAATATATTAAAATTATCAATTAAAATAATTTATATTAAATTTCTAAACATTGTTAATGAAATTATTGCAGTCTGACTTTTAACAAAGAAATGTTACAAAATCTGTACTAGTATACCGGCTAAAAACATCGTCCAGCAATTTCGCCAAATACACGAAATCTCGATTTAATCCCAGCACGAAAACCTAAATTACGCAAAATACCGACGAGGTATGAAGGAACCGGGAATCATACATCATCCTCGAAGGGTGGAAGCAAAGTACCCTCAGTCAGAAGTCAGCCACTGCGGCAACCTTCTGCCAAAGAACTTACCAACTCCTCGTCTACGTTCCTCGTCATCATGGCGTCCTATCACCACGACTACCCCTAAATGCCAGTTATTATTCTCTACATCTCAGATCAGCGAGAAGAAAATGTCACAATCACTCCGTCGAACAAACAAAATCCTCGACGCAGCGGATCAACTCGTACTTCTGTCAAATAAATCAGGCGAACACAGAAGAGCTCGCTTATCGTCCCTCGCATTACTCCGCGAAATGAGGGAAATGAGGGAAGAAAGAAAGGAGAAATTGCAGAAAGCGCGGGAAAAACTCGGATTCAACTGGAAGAGCGATAAGCAACTAAACCATTTTTCGAGGAATCGCGATAGTAGCCTTCGCCTTCCTCGTCGGCATCCCGTTTATCATTGACCTAATTTCCCCGCCTATCGATGTAATTTATTAACTTTTTCACCTCGGCCAGGCCTGATACCGCTAACCTTTTTCAGCACGGTTCAAGCCGGACTGCCGGCCGATAAATCCCGACGCACGCGTTCTTTGCATCATCGGTGAACCGGCGCGCCGCACCTTCGATCGCGCGCGTCACACCGCATCGCATCAAAGTGAACATCCGGGGCTCCGCAGCGGCGTGTAATGCATCGTTTGCTAGCAAACCGTTCTATCGGAAATGCAGGTTACCGTAGGCCACCGAAACGCGAACGCTCCTCCACCGATTCGTGCAAAATCATCGATCTTCGACGGGCCCACGAGCGATCGCCTCACAACGAAAACGCTTTCTTCCCAACCACACGAGTCCATGGATTTCTTGTTGCATGGAAATTGCCGTGGCAAGCTGGATTCTCATGATGATAAGAGTAACAAAGAGGGTGCAAGTTCTTCGAGTAATTAATTTAGTTGAGTTGTAGTAAAAACTAAATAGTAAAATAAACTCTATATCCTAGCGATGTGGAGGCGATCCATTCCCCTGCGTTTTGCCTTTTGTTAGCGTGTCTTTTGTCTCCCATTTTTTGGGGACGTCTTGTGACCTACGTGGCCCTAAACAGGCCCAGTTCACTTATCAGTTAGACTACCTAGCAGGCCTTACCTAGGACTTGGATGCAATTGGAAAGTTTGGAAATTCTATGACGTACCCTGTCGTACCCAGCTCCTTCTAATTCAACAATATCAATCGGTTATTTTAATAATAAAGCTTATTTTTGTTTTATTAAGTGAAATATTATTCTAGTCGATCCCTACCCCAACAATCTTACAAATATAATGTGACCGTAAAAAATGCCGTCTAGTGAAAATAAATTATTGAACTAACCATTTTATACATAAATATACGTAAAGTTTTGGAGAAGATGTCTATTTCTTCTTCAAAGTGGCCTTATTTTAACAATTTTCAAATTTTTCAAATTTTTTAACTAATTCATCGACTAACTATATTCATAAAGAGGAAGAAAATTGTTCGTATTCCTGTTTTGATCAAATAAGGGAAAATCTACACCGTCCCCCAATTTCAGATATCGTTATGGAGGCGCCACACATACCCCCTTGTAACTCCAAACTGCGACGTGTTTTGAAATCTAAGAAAAATTCTTTTTATACTCTTATAGTTACTTAATAATAGCTCGTAGTTTTCAAAATGATCGAGTAAACACTTTCATCGGAAAAATTTTTCAAAGATACGCAAATTTTCAGCATTCTGCAGCAGGATTCCCTCTTAATCAATGCGATGTTTATACTTGCGTTGAGTGTGTGGAAATACCCAACAGTGTTTCCGCTGTTTGGTATTGATATGTTTGCGATATTATTGTAATTTATCCGTTTCCACTCGAAACACGACCTTCAGTTAGTATTTGATAAAATTTTGGAGATCGATATTAATTAATATATAAAATTTAAGATAATGTAACAGTGTGCGAGGTATGAAATCAAATAATTCTATGTGTTAGTTATTATACGATTTCTTGTTTACTGCTCAAGAAAATATAGTAAACTTTATAGCAAAGAATCTTTGAATTTCTACTCTTCTCTGGTCATAAAATTATCGAGTGCAAAGGGCTGATATTTGTAATATTTTAAGAATATTGTAAAATTTAAATACTTTGAATAATAAAAGAGGAGAAAGGGGTATTTAAAAATGTAGCCTGCGTGGAATTTATTGGAAAAATTATCAACTTACGATGTTCCTAAATATGCAAATAAAAGTAATTAATAGCACAGGAAGAAAATTAATGCATAAATATAATTACGTACCTATCTGTAGAAAAATCAACTCTCAACTTAGAAAATAATTTTTAAATCGATCATTTTTATCAATTCGATAATACTACAAACTAGTACTAATTCTTTGTACTACAATGGCGAGTATGACTCATCATAAATTCTTCATGTCAAATCTCACAATTATAAGTCATACTAATTAGGTTTCAAAATGCACAAAACTCGAAGAATTTCTAAAATTTGTATCTAATTTTATTATAAATAAAATTTTAAAAGGTACAATGGTTAATTAAAATTAAACACTCCAATGCACAATTTTTCATAATTAAATCGTACTGCAAAAATTAATTCTCGTAGAATGTAATTACAAATGTGATTATATAATTATTAAAACGATGTTCAAGTCGTTTATTATATTCGTATGTTATCATTCGTATTAAATTATCGGAGGTATATTATTAATATAATTTCGCGAAAATTTAGCAATCCATTCGTGAATATTTATCGCGAATAATAATTAGAAAAATCCATTGCTTTCCAATAATTGCACGAAAATTGCAAAAATATGTTGTTCGAAATTATCAGGGAAAATGATGGTAGCTGCGTTGTTTTCCGGAAATTATCGAAGGAAACGATGTTACAGTAATTCGTTCTTCAAAATTCGATGAGCGTTCTGCATTTCGTAGTCGTTAATTTCGAAAAGTGCATTTAACGAGCGTAACGCGGTAGGAACGCGATTTACTCGTGAGAACGAGCCACGGAAGTAATAACGCAGTACATGGAAACACGAAATGATCAAAATTCGGTGGGTATTCGATTTCAAATTCATTTCAATTGGCCCGATACGTTGAATCGCGCAGCAAAATTAAAAAGAGAATAAATAGATATGAAATTGCGAATATTAAATATTAAACGTGGCATGTCGAGTATAAAATATAAAATATTAAACGTGAAAAATAAAATCCAGGAAATAAAGCGTACGTTATGATCAAGTGAAAATCTTCCCCTTCCCTTAGACGTATCGTATGATATTTTTCGCAGAGATTTCGAATTTCTCTGGAATTTTTAGCTTCGAGTGACACTGGCGAAAGGTTGTTCAAAGGCAGAATTGCGACAGGGACTTGCAAAGCAGAAAATCGAATGTTCATCAATGGTTAAACCGTATTTGAAACACGGCGACGCGACGCTCGAGGAGAGGAAATATTTGAAATTTATTATCAATCGCGTTTAATTGATACGAATATTGAATTTATCGAGTTTGAAGTGTATCGATTTTACTGGAAAACAGAGAAACCGAGAGGACGCTCGCTTGCGAAGTTCGCGAGTGCATTAAAATAGCGATGCATGCGGGCAACGATGCGTTTTGCAAATTGAAAAATCACACAGAGAAACGCTGTAAATTTTTCTCGACCAAGAACAGTGATTTTAAAATTTTAAAAAGAGAAAAAAAATTGGGGAATACTGGATTTCTTTTATACTTTCGAAAACTTAAAAGAAATTGAAATAATTTTAATAATTTTGAGCATTTTTCATTGATATTCGTGAATTTTTCCGTATCATTTTGGATGTATTGATCTCGGTGATTAATAGTGAAATATTCCTTGGAATATTTTAAAATATAAAAATGTCCAGGATCCATCCAATTCTGGCAGAAACCGTAAAACGAGGTATAAAACAGAGAAATATTCTTCAACGAGGAATAACCATCGACCTCTAACCAAATTCCCTGTACTCGACGAAGATTATGCTTCTCGGGCATTTAGTTTCCATATTAAAGAACATCGCAAAATCCTGCAAACATAAAACCTCCCTCGACTACTTCGCGAAAAGATATAAACGCATGATCTTCTAACTGAAAAGATGGATCTATAAAGAAGGGGAAAATAAACAAAAGATATAGAAGAGTCCTTTAATTTGCAAGAATAAAAATGAAGTAATTAGAAGTTGATTAATCATTGATTAATTAATTGATGGTTTATAGATTTCGTCATGCAGTTCAAGAATGTATACCATTATAGCCGCAACCACTCAACAATTTCTGAGATATTTACGATTCAAGTTTTATTATATGTTTAATTATACATTTATTTCCAACTTTTTTATTATTTCGTATTAATTTTTCGTCTATGAAAACATTGTAAATAAACAATTGTACATAAAATTTCTTAATAAAAAAATTTATTTTTTACGCTTTCCTATACTAGTATATATTTATTACAAAATAATAAGAATATTATGCAAGAAAAATATTGCTATAGCAATCTTAATTACTACTAACTAATTATTAAATTAAGCATGTTATAAGAATGTTGCCTATAATTCCAACTTTTTTGTGTAGCAGCTAAATGTAATAAATGTTCATGAATTAATTACAGCAACTTGGAAACTTATTAATTTTCTACTTTCGAATAAATACAAATTTTACCGCCTGCGATCAGCGCCATCTATGATTTGGGCTCAAAAATCAAGAAAGTGATAGGAACATAGAATAGGCAAGGAGGTCGTCGTAGTGCTGGTCACGTGATAAACAAGGACAGAGAGGGAATAGAAAAGGATAGAATGGCCCCGGCAGTGAAGAATTATTAATTACTCAATTTTAGTAAACAATTTGTGAACTTTTATAATTTCCATGCAAAGCTGGAACCTCAGGCTACATTCTTAAATAATTTTCGTTATGAATTTAATTCTAAATTGTTAGTTATTAATTTTTGTTTGATGGCGTCTATAATTTCGTAACGACGACCATCACGATCTTCCGTGAAAATATTTAATACTAAACGAAACTAGAATCAAAATGTGATCAAAAGTTATAGGAGAAGATTCGCAAGAACATTGTTTTTATAAAGAGTGCATAAAGTTTCATAAATTAATTGCGTAATTGATAGTAATTAATGAAAAATCAATGGTGTCTTCAACAACATTTCAAACACTGCGCAGAACAATTATTAACAATTAATTAATTAGAGACAAATTTGTATCGAAAAATATATCGGAAAATTCTTGAAGGATCTGGCTTTATGATGTAATTATAAAAGTTGACAAATTATTCCCAGAAACTGAGTAGTTTATTAATTTTCTAGTACCGAATGAAAATTCAAACGACAATAACGGTTCAAAGTTCCAGTTCAATATCACAGATGGCGCTGATCGAAGGCGCTTGAATTTGAATCGGATACTAACTTTGATTATGTACTTCCGATACATGCTGTTATTGGACGGTAATTGTGTGATGGATATTTTCGACTGTAAACGGCGAATTAATCTATACCTGGAGAAAATGACGAAATATTGCGGGAGTAATGGAAACAAAGGATACTTAGGGTGAGTAATGTAAAAAGGAATCTATGTGGGTTGTGCATGTCTGAGGAAAAAAATAAACCAAACAGGTTATGTACTGCCAACAGAATATAGGCCACGTATTTGAGTGGGGAAAACAAAATTCGAGAAGGAAATTGGAAGTATCAATAGATGAAAGGATCAAGATGGATATCATACTTGAAAATTTAGAGTGGTCTTCACGCTATGGTCCTAAGGTTTGTATTGACATATAATGAAAGAACTAAGAAATGTAGAAAACTGCAAACAAGATTGGTTAACAATGTACAATTACAAAATTTGATAGTTTCAATTGTAGGGAAGGTATTATTACTTGATGTACCAATCTGTACATCAAGTTATGAGATATGGGTAAAATTAAGCAATATCTATCAGAAGGATACAAAACAGCAAAACATGATATGGTAACCCACACTGCGTGGTTGACAGGTAAGTTTTCAAATTACATGCATTAGGACGCAAAATAGAATAAACAATGTTGATAACTAAAATCTTATGTACATTGTCAGACTGTGTATTTGTAACTGTTTGGGAATAATGCAAAAAAAAGAGAGGGAACAGATAATCTCACAACTCAGGTGATTGTCAAGAAAGCAAGATCACCAAAATGATCTATAGCCTGCAAAGTTCAAGAGAAGAGGTGTTTCAAATGCAACTTAAGCAGACATATTGCAAGTGCATGTCAGAAAAACAAAAAAGGTAACAAAGAAATTAAATATTTTAGTTGTGGAAGATTAGGATAAAAATCTGAAAAATTTCTAGAATTAGGAAGAAAAGACGAGACTCAAGAAGTGTGTTTTCCGTGTGGGACATGTAAGAAATATAATCATTTGGATAAAGACTGTTATTCTAAAAACATGAAGGAAAGCAAAGGAAATCAAGAAGAAAAGAAGAAAGTGTGCTTCTTGATAGAGGGCAATGGAACAAAACAATGGATTTTGAACTCAAGAATAATGAGCCATATGGTGAACAAGCTAGAATATTTTAAGGAATAAGAACAATAGGATATATAGATATATAAGAATAATAGGAACAGAAATTGGATTAGCAAAGAGAAACATTTTCATGGAAACTATAGTAAAAGGTAGAATTGAGTTAGATAGCTGTATATTTGAAAATGTTCTGTATGTCTCAAACTTAAGACAGAATTTAATGTCAATACATCTGATAACTGAAAATGTGGTAAGATAATTCTAAGGGTGGTAAAATAATGTTCTAAAAACATAATGTAGCAGTTTATAAGAAGGAAAAAAGAATATTAGTAGGCAAAATGTGTATTATTGGACTTTATGGCATGGATGAATCAAAAGGAAAAATACAGACTAAAACATTACTAATAGGGAGGAACAAGAAACTGGTAGTGATGCAGAGAATTGGACCACCTGTGCATGGAGAACATGAAACAGTTATCCAAGAAAGCATTGGGAATGAAAGTAACGAAAAGAATACGAAAGACAAGAATTAGAGAATGCAGGATATTTTTTTTATACATAGCAAGTAAAGACATCATTAGCAGAGCCAAGAACAAGGGTAAAAAGACAGCTAGAAATTATACATTATGATATATGTGTGGGCCTATAGAACCAGAGACATGGGACAGAAATAGGTATGCCATGACAGTCTTAGATCTTACTAATTTTGTGTTGATATATTTTATGGAATTATATACTGAAGCATTACAGATGTTGTTTAAGTATGTTGCAGCAGCAGAAGCAAAGTGGAATAAAATACAGATTTAGATGTGATAATGAAAGCAGGAGGGTTTACCAGTTGTGAATTCAAGAATTAGTGCAGACAAAAAGTAATTATACTAGATTATACAACACTCCTCAACTGAAGGAAAGACTTAATCGAAGATTGTTGGATAAGATACGAGCACTCCTGTATGTCTGGAATGGAAAAGAAATTGTGGGTAGAAGCTGTGTATTTTGCAGCTGGAATACAACTCCATATGGAAAGTAAATAGGGGAAACACCTCACATAAATTATGCATTTTTGGGGAAACCAATATTTTTTGTTTGCAGATTCATTTCAAGGAAAGTATACTCTGCAAGAATTACCTAAGGAATATTACAGATTAGGACTTGTATTGACAATGTAATTAAATAAATGATACAGCATAATCTTTGTAGTACTGAAGTTCAGTTTGACACTAGAATTACTGAAAAGGTCAAAAGCATAAAATAAAGAAGTATGCATAATTACTTTCCTATCTGAATAAAATGTAAACTAACTATTGTCAGAAGCAAATATATATTTACAATAATAAAATAAATAAGTATGTATAATTACCTTCCTATCTGAATGAAATGTAAACTATTATCAGTAGCAAATATATATTTACAATAATTTATGCATTAATAAATTTTTCCTTAATTAATTAATTATTAATAATTATTGCACAACGGACATGAACTCATACCGAAGATGCTATTGGTTTTTCATTAATTACTAATTTCTATGCATTTAATTTATAAATTACATGCACACATTATAGAAACAATATAAAAGTGCCATTTACTTCTTCGTAACAATAGTTTTTAACATATATGTGTTTGAAACAACATTTTAAACTTACAAAAAGCAAATTTTTAACAAATTTTGTGAATTGACATAACTTATATATACAAATTATATATTTCAGAATGCTTTCACGCATTATTAATCGTGCATTCATAGAATTTTTAAAAATATGTTCAATAAAAATGGTCATATTACTTATGTATCAAATTTTGTAACAAATTCATATGTATGTATATATATATTAGTATAGAATATATTTTTATAATTAATTTAATAATTAATTTTATTAAGCTTTCTGTAGTGGAAAATATGTACTTTTTAATTTGTTGTTTTCATAACAGACTATTTGCATCATTGTTATTAATAAAATAAGTATAAGACAACGTTCGATATGCTACATCGATAATTTGGCAAATGGCTATCTCAAGCACAAAGCATCTTCCCGCGAAAACAAGCATAGCTTGCCCAATCGTAGCTCACTTCTAGTCGACGCGAATCCAACATGCCGGTAATACGTGGACAAATGTTTACGCACGTTAAAGTAAAATTTTCAGTGTCGGAACAATAAGTTTCGTAAAGTAGTGTCATCATTGATTAGTGTTTTAATTACTGCAATTGAGGAAATAAATATTCAACAACGATAATGCGCAGTATCAGTTATTATTTCGGAACATTGAACAAGTATTGTAACATCTTCGTGATATTTACAGAAGGACCACAACAGAGGTTTAGGAAATCGAGAGAACTTTATCAAGGGCAGGATAACTAACTACGAACATTTGATCGGTAGTAATATAACATATGTGGAAAAAAGTGCAGTTACATAGTGCGAAACGTCTACCGATTCATGTGCGACATGAATTAGTGTAAGTGCGAATCATATGAGAACATAAAAGGTACGTGTCATCGATTGTAGATTCCAGAACTCGATCGTCCATTGTGATATTGGTTAGCATTGCTCGTCACAGGCAGTTTCTTAATAGTTTCCTTATTCTTTCTTCGATTTCGCCGGTACATACGTGAAATAAAGTGTGCAAGGGCAAATGTGTATCAAATTGTGCTGTGTTCTCACGTGTTATCGTTATCGTATAGATATAAGAAATTTCGATCTTGCATTGGCAAATTTCGATATCACTCGTTAGAATAGAATGTTTTCTGATAAGTAGGCCAATTTTTTCCGACTTGGGCCTTTCAATTTCGACGTAGATTGACGGAAGTATGAGTGCGTGTAAAATCGAATTACCCCGTTACTTTTCCCAGCTTAGATATATGAAATGCCTGCTCCGCATTAGAATATTTTGTTACGACTTATCACAGTAGACCCTTCTTTAATCAAGAGACCTACCTTTTTTCGATTTTCGCCGTTTTATTTCTAAATACAGTGCCGAATGTGGAAGGGCGTGGCAGGTCGTACTGCGACGTTACCTCTCGTGGCTTAGTTCTTTGAAACTTCCGTTTTGAATTTTAATTTTTCATTATCACTCGATAGAACGGGCTCTTCTCTAATAGAATCAGTGGTTTTTTTTTGACTTCCGCCGTTTTTTTTCTAAATACAGTGCCGAATGTGGAAGGGCGTGGCAGGTCGTACTGCGACGTTATCTCTTGTGGCATAGTTCTTTGAAACTTCGTTTTTGAATTTTGATTTATCATTATCACTCGATAGAACTGGCTCTTTTCTAATAGAATCAGTGGTTTTTATTCGATTTTCGCCGTTTTTTTTTCTAAATACAGTGCCGAAAGTGGACCCGTGTGACAGGTCGTACTGCGACGTTATCTCTCGTGGCTTAGTTCTTTGAAACTTCGTTTTTGAATTTTGATTTTTCATTATCACTTGATAGAACTGACTCTTCTCTAATAGAATCAGTGGTTTTTATTCGATTTTCGCCGTTTTTTTTCTAAATACAGTGCCGAAAGTGGACTCATGTGACAGGTCGTGGTGCGGCGTTATCTCTCGTGGCTTAGTTCTTTGAAACATCGTTTTTGGATTTTGATTTTTCATTATCACTCGATAGAACGGGCTCTTCTCTAATAGAATCAGTGGTTTTTATTCGATTTTCGCCGTTTTTTCTCTAAATACAGTGCCGGGAATGGACGCGTGTGACAGGTCGTGGTGCAACGTTATCTATCGTGGCTTAGTTCTTTGAAACTTCGTATTTGAATTTTGTTTTTTCATTATCACTCGATGGAACGGGCTCATCTCTAATAGAATCAGTGGTTTCTTTTCTACTTTCGCCGATTATTTTAGAAATACAGTGCCGAAAGTGGACGCGAGTGACAGGTCGTGGAGTGACGGTATCTCTCGTGGCTTATCTCTTTGAAACTTCGATTATTGATTTTAATTTTTTATTATCATTCGATAGAACGGTATCTTCTCTAATGGAATCGGTGGTTTTTATTCGATTTTCGTCGTTTTTTTTTTTTCTAAATACAGTGCCGAAAGTGGACGCGAGTGACAGGTCGTGGGGTGACGGTATCTCTCGTGGCTTATCTCTTTGAAACTTCGATTATTGATTTTAATTTTTCATTATCATTCGATAGAACGGTCTCTTCTCTAATGGAATCGGTGGTTTTTATTCGATTTTCGTCGTTTTTTTTTTTTCTAAATGCAGTACCGAAAGTGGAAGTGGGTGACGGTTCGTGCTGCGTCGTTACCTTTCGTGTCTTAGAGTCCTAAACTTCGTCTTTTGGTTAGGTTTTTTTGTTATCACTCAGTAGAACAGATCGTTCCCTAATCAGTTGGCCTATTTTTATCCGGAAATTAAAAAAAGGCTACAGAAAATCGTGGGAAGCATCGTTATGTTCATGGAGGTGTGTCTGCATCATGTCGAAGAATGTAAGTCTTTGTTTTCACATAACCTTCGGTTGTAAATAAATAAGCAGTTATAAGAAAGATATAAGCCATTCTTTTTCTATCTTTTGTTAGTTATAGCCTAGCCTGGTTGTGTAAAGACAATATTCTGTTGAAATATATGGACACATGCAGCAGGACAAAAATATAATAGTAATTATTTTTTATGGCAAATAAAGATTGATGCAGTAATATAAATATGTAAATTAACATATGTCTTTTTGATTCTAGGTTGATTAGCCATTTGGCATGCAACACAGATTTATTTGTTGGTGAAACAAGGATTAAGAAAGGAAGATGGGTTCGACAGATACAGAGATGTAGAGAATACAGTGAGATTGAAAGGTATGTTCTGTTCCTGATCTCAATAAATATTGATATCAGTGGTCAAAGTCAATGAGTGACCAACGCTAATGTGTTAAGTTTCAGAAAGATGACAGAAAGAAAACATAAACAAGGAAGCATATGGATCAACAAAGAAAGGTGTGTAGCATCGATTATTAAGTCATGCAAATATAAGGATCATTGAAGAGATGGAAAACGAATAATTAGTTATAGTTATGAAAAGAAAAGATAAATTCAATATAGAATTTAAATGTTGCAGTAAAGCAAGAATCTGGAGAAATATCTATACAAACTTGGAAACTATAAAAACAGCAGTATTAATGGGGATGTGGCACATGCACTTGAGTGGGCAAATAAAACCAATGTCAAAAGTAGGTAAAAGGTAGGTTTTAACTGCTGATGATTATATGAGTGTGATTATTGTCTTGCTTGTACAGGAAAAGGGTCAAACAGCTAAGGAAATAAAAAGATTGGTGGTCTTAAAAAAAAATCAATCTGTCGAAAGGTTTGAAAGTACTTACATGTTCAGGCAATGGAGGTGAGTTTGGGGGACAATACTTCCAGGTTTGGTTAAATCAGAAGGAAATAGAACATGATTTGATTCCAGCCAAGATGCAGCAGTGCAATGGAGTTGCTGAGAGGAAGAACAAATCCACCATAGAGATGACAACGGCACTTATGATGGATTTAGGCTTCAGACTTCAGGCGAGTAATATAAGGAGGAAGGTGTGTGGGGTTAGCATGTTCTGAGCAAAAGAATAAATCAACGGGTTATGGTTTGTCAACAGAATGTAAGCCACATGTTTGAGTGTGGGAAACAAAATTGGAGAAGGAAATTGGAAGTATCAATAGATGAAAGGATCAAGATGGATATTATATTTAGAATGTATCAACTTTATGTCAAATCATGAAATATGGGTAAAATTCAGCAATATCTATAAGAATGGTAAGAACAGCAAAGATATCCTGTTACAGAGAAATTTTTCATATATAAATATAAATTTAAACGTGATATTGTAACCGACATTGCGTGTCACACAGAAAAGTTTTCAAATTGCATGCATTAGGGAGTAAGATAGAAAAAAAAATGTGCTGATAGCTAAAACCTTATATATGTTTCTAGATTGTGTATTTGCAAATGCCTGGGAGTTAACACAAAAAGAAGAAAAAGTAATAGATTATATCAAAACTGAACTAACTGCTAAAGAAACAAGGAGAAAAGCAGATCTCTAGTCTTCAAATCTCAGGAGAAAAGGTGACTCTAGTACAATTCCAGTTGCATGTGCATAGTGAAAAAACAACACAGAAAAAAACAACAAAGAAATTAAATGTTGCAGTTGTGGCAGATTAGAATACAAATCAGTAAAATTTCTAGGATTAAGAAGAAAAGACAAGGCTCAAGAGGTATACTTTTCACATAGGACATGTAAGGAGTTCCATTATTTGGAAAAAACCATGTGGACTGTCAGTTTGAAAACATAAAGGAAAGAAAAGGAGATCAAGAAAAAAAAAAGAACACGTGATGGAACAGGAAAATAGATTTTTGATTACAGAACAATGAGTCATATCGTTAATAAATTAGAATATTTAAAAAAATAGGAAGAAATAAGAGTGGAATTTGGATCAGTATAAAGAAATATTTCCATGGAAGCTAAAGTGAAAGTTATAATACAGCCAGATACTTGAATATTGTTTGTGTTCCACACTTGATACAGAATTTATTGTCAGTAAATCTAATAACTGGAGATGGTAGTTCAGTAATGTCCAAGCAATATCAAGTAAGAGTTCATAAAAACTAAGAAGAAATATTTGTATGTCATATATGTAATAATGGACTTTATAGCAGTAGAGAGGAACAAGAAGCTGGTAGAGAGGCACAGAAAATTGGGGAATCTATGTATAGGGCATATGAAAGAATTGTCCAAGAAAGTTTGGAAATGAAATTATCGAAAAGAGTACTTAAGACAGGATTTGGAGAATGCAGGATATTTTTGTGAAGCTAAGCAATTGAAAATTCCATTTGGAGAGACAAGAACAAGGTTGAGAAGCCAGTTGGAGACAAAACATTCTGATTTATCTGAGCTTATACAGCCAAAGACTTGGAATAGAAACAGGTATGTGATGATAGTCTTAGATTTTACTAACTTTGTGAGAATTTATCTTATGGAATTAAATACTAAAGCATTACAGAGATTGTTTAATTGTGTTGCAGTAGCAGAAGCAAAGTAGAATAACATACAGTTTTAAATGCAATAAGGGAAAAAAAGTTTACCAGCTGAGAAATCAAGAATTGGTGCAAACAGATAGTAATTATACTGGATTATACGACACTGTATGCACCTCAACTGAATGGAAAGGCTTAATCGAATATTACTAAATAAAACACGAGCACTCCTATACGACTGAAATAGAAAAGAAATTGTGGATGGAAGCTGTGTATTTCGCAACTTATCTACAGAATAAAAGTTCTGCAATGAATACAATGCATATACAACTGCATATAGAAAGTGAGTAAAAGAAAGATCTCACATATGAATTACACATGACATATGAGAAACTAATATTCTTTGACATCTGAGAGTAATACAGCAATTTTGTTTGCAGGTTCGTATCAAGAAAAGAAAACTCTGCAAAAATTACACAATAAATATTACATATTAAGTTTTGTTTTGTACAGTATACTTAAATAAATGATACAG
The DNA here is from genome assembly GCF_001483705.2 of Eufriesea mexicana. Classification (NCBI taxonomy): domain Eukaryota; kingdom Metazoa; phylum Arthropoda; class Insecta; order Hymenoptera; family Apidae; genus Eufriesea; species Eufriesea mexicana. The sequence goes on along the minus strand of NW_016908217.1, from coordinate 83,510 downwards.
CATAAGCTTTGTACCAAGAGTCTGATTCATTTTAATATTAGAATTACCAAAGAGGTCTCATGCTTAAATATAGCAAATTTATAGTTGTTTTATCAAAAGTTAGTATTGATTTCATTCAGATAGGAAAATATTTATTTCTTTTATGCATTTGACCCTTTAGTAATTCTGGATAAATTAATTCCTTTTTTAATTATTTAATTTGTAATGATTATTGCACAAAGGATGTAATGCAACTATAAAAATTCATGAATTAATTACTGAAACTCAGGATTTGTTAATTTTCCACTGTCCAATTAATTTATTGGAATAATAATCAATTCAAATTCACGCGCCTTCAATCAGCGCCATCTATGATATAGATGGCTCTGATGTCAGTTTACTAACTCTGGTTATGTGCTCCGAATATATTTTAAAAAATCAAATCGGCAGTGGAAAATTCACTAATTACTCACTATCTGTGATTAATTTATGAACTTTTATAATTGCAACGTAAAGCCAGATCCTTCAAGAACTTTCCAATATATTTTTCGATATAAATTTGTCCCTAATTAATTAATTATTAATAATTATTCTACGAAATGTTTGAATTATTGTCGAAGATCGTCGAAGACGCCATTGGTTTTTCATTAATTACTATCCTTTACGCAATTAATTTATGAATCTTTATGTACTCATTATAAAGACAATATTCTTGCAAGTCTTCTCATATCACTTTTGTTTACATTTTGATTCTAGTTTCATTTAGTATTAAATATTTTCACGGTAGATCGTGATGGTCGTCGTTTCGAAATCATAGACGCCATCAAACAAAAATTAATAACTAACAATTTAAAGCTAAATTCTTTACAAAAATTATATAGGAATGTAGCCTGAAGTTCCACCTTCGCAATGAAATTATAAAAGTTCACAAATTGTTTACGCAAATTGAGTAATTAATAATTTTTCACTGCCCGAGCCATTCTATCCTTTTCTATCCCCACTCTGCCCTTGTCTACCACGTGACCAGCTCATCGTCGACCTCCTTGCCTATCCTATATTCCTATCACTTTCTTGATTTTTGAGCCCAAATCATAGATGGCGCTCACCGAAGGCGCTTAAATTTAAATCGGTTACTAGCTTTGGTTATGTGCTGTTGACACATCTTATCGTTGAACGGTAATTGTATGATGGATATTTTCGACTGCAAATGGCGAATGAATCTGTACCTGGAGAAAATGGCAAAATATTGCGAGAGTAATGGAAACAATGGATACTTAGGGTGAGTAATGGAAAAAGGAATCTATGTGGGTTGTGCATGTCTGAGCAAAAGAATAAACCAAACAGGTTATGTACTGTCAACAGAATGTAGACCACGTATTTGACTACGGAAAATAAAATTCGAGAAGGAAATTGGAGGTATCAATAGACGAAAGAATCAAGATGGATATCATATTCGAAAATTTACAGCTTTCTTCATGCCTTAATATCAAGGTTTGTATGATCACGCAATAAAAGAACCAAGAAATATAGAAAACTACAAACAGGATTAGTTAAGAAACATTGTGTAGGTACAAAATCTAAATAGTTTCAACCAGAGGGAATGAATTTGTGTATCAGCTTTACATCAAGTCATGAAATATGGGTAACATTCGGCAACATCTATGAACATTATAAGAACTGCAAAGATATTTTGTTACAGAGGAATTCTTCATGTATAAATATGAATTTGAACGTGATATTATAACCTACATTGCGTGTCAAACAGATAAGTTTTCAAATTACATGCATTAGGAAGTAAGATAGAAAAAACAATGCTGATAACTAAAATCTTATGTATGTTTGTAGATTGTGTGTTTGCAAATGTCTGGGAGTTAACACAGAAAGAAGAGAGGGGAATAGATAATCTCAAAACTGAACTGATTGCAACGGAAGCAAGGGGAAAAGTTGGTGGGTAGCCTTCAAACCTCAGGGGAAGAGATGTTTCAAATACAATTCCAGTAGATATGTTGCATATGCATGTTGGGAAAACAACAAAGGTAACATAGAAATTAAATGTTATAATTGTGGCAGATTAGAATAAAAATCAGTAACATTTCTAGGATTAAGAGGAAGAGACAAGGCTTAAGAGGTATACTCTCCACGTGGGACATGTAAGAATTTCAATTATTTGGCAAAAATCATTTGGACTGTTATTTTGAAAACATAAAGGAGAGAAAAGGAGATCAAGATAAGAAAGGAACACGTACTTCTTGACAGAGAACGATGGAACAGAATACTGGATTTTTGACTCTGGAATAATGAGCCACATGGTTAATAAACTAGAATATTTTAAAAAATAGGAAGAAATGAGAGCAGGATTTCGATTAGTGTAAAGAAATATTTCCATGGAAGCTACAGCGAAAGTTAGAATACAGCCAGATACTTGAATATTGTTTGTGTTCTACACTTGATGCAGAATTTATTGTCAGTAAATTTAATAACTGGAGATGATAGTGCAGTAATGTTCAAGCAATATCAAGTAATAGTTCATAAAAACGAAGAAGAAATATTTGTATGTCATATATGTAATAATGGACTTTATAGTAGTAGAGAGGAACAACAAGCTGGTAGAGAGGCACAGAAAATTGGGGAATCTATGTATAGGGCATATGAAAGAGCTGTCCAAGAACGTGTTGGAAATGAAATTAACGAAAAAAGTACTTAAGACAGGATTTGGAGAATGCAGGATACTTTTGTGAAGCTAAGCAATTGAAAATTCCATTTGGAGAGACAAGAACAAGGTTGAAATGCCAGTTGGAGACGAAACATTTTGGTTTATCTGAGCTTATAGAGCCAGAGACATGGAATAGAAATAGGTATGTGATGATAGTGTGTTAGATTTTATTAATTATGTAAGGATTTATGTTATGGAATCAAATACTGAAGCATTACAGAGATTGTTTAATTGTGTTGCAGCAGCAGAAGCAAAGTGGAATAACATACAGATTCAAGTGCGATAACGGAACCAGAATTATTTACCAGTCGAGAATTCATGAATTAGTTGAGGTAGATAGTAACTATACCAGATTTTACGACACTAGTACACACCTCAACCGAATGGAAAGACTTAATCGAATATTACTGAGTAAAACACGAGTACTTCTGTATGCTGTTCTGAAATGGAAAAGAAATCGCGAGTGGAAGCTGTGTATTTTGCAACTTATCTACAGAATAAAAGTTCTGCAACAGCAATGAATACAACTGCATATAGAAAGTGAGTAGAAGGAAGATCTGACATATGAATTACACATGACATATGAGAAACTAATATTCTTTGACATCTGAGAGTAATACAGCAATTTTGTTTGCAGATTCGTTTCAAGGAAAGTAATCTCTGCAAGAATTACACATTAAATATTACAGATTAAGTTTTGTTTTGTACAATATAGTTAAATAAATAATACAGCATAATCTTTGTACCAAGAGTTTAATTCATTTTAATATTGGAATTACCAAAGTGGTCTCATGCATAAAATATTGCAAAATTACAGTTCTATAAAAAGTATAAAAGTATAAAAAGTTACTATTGATTTTATTGAGATAGGAAGAAAATTATACATACTTATTTCTTTTATGCATTTGACGCCTTTGGTAATTCTGGATAAAGTAATTCCTTTTTAATTAATTAATTTGTAATAATTATTGCACAAAGGATGTGACTACTCATTATAAAGAAAATGTTCTTGTGAATCTTCTCATATAACTTTCGATCACATTTTGATTCTAGTTTCGTTGAGTATTAAATATTTTCACGGAAGATCGTGATGGTCGCCTTTACGAAATCATAGATGCCGTTATTCAAAAATTAATAACTAACAATTTAGAGTTAAATTCTTTACGAAAATTATATAAGAATGTAGCCTGAAGTTCCAGCTTTGCAATGAAATTATAAAAGTTCACAAATTGTTTACGGAAATTGAGTAATTAATAATTTTTCACTGCCGGAGCCATTCTATCCTTTTCTATCCCCTCTCTGTTCTTGTTTACCACGTGACCAGCACTACGACGACCTCCTTGCCTATTCTATATTCCTATCACTTTCTTGATTTTTGAGCCCAAATCATAGATGGCGCTGATCGCAGGCGGTAAAATTTGTATTTATTCGAAAGTAGAAAATTAATAAATTTCCAAGTTTCTGTAATTAATTCATGAACATTTATTACATTTAGCTGCTACACAGAAAAGTTGGAATTATAGGCAACATTCTTATAACATGCTTAATTTAATAATTAGTTAGTAGTAATTAAGATTGCTATAGCAATATTTTTCTTGCATAATATTCTTATTATTTTGTAATAAATATATACTAGTATAGGAAAGCGTAAAAAATAAATTTTTTTATTAAGAAATTTTATGTACAATTGTTTATTTACAATGTTTTCATAGACGAAAATTAATACAAAATAAAAAATAGATTGAAAAAACTGTTGGCTAATAAATGAAATAGAACCCCGGTCCTCCAGCACAGGAATTCTTGACTTTCGCCGTTAAGCTACAACTTCACTTGAAAATTGTTGGAAATAAATGTATAATTAAATATGTAATAAAACTTTGATCGTAAATATCTCAAAAATTATTGAGTGGTTGTGGTTAAAATGGCATACATTCTTGAACTGCATGACAAAATCTATAAACCTGTAAAGTTTCAATTAAATCGGTTACCCGAAGGACTTGCATTCTCCTTGTCAGTCGTATATTCTATTCACGATCATTTCATAGATTTCGTTAAGCATTATTTATAAATCTCTGTTGGCAATGAAAGCAACTTGAACGAAACGCAAACGAAGACATGTCAGTTAGGCCCACCTTATAATAGAACCCTAATTTTCCAGGATCAAACATACTAAAGTCCTCAGCTAGTATGGGATGAAATCTCCGAAATCAGTGAGATTCTAGATCTATATCCAAAAATGAAATCTTCAAGTTCCAGAACTTTAAAATCCAAACTCTCAATTTTTCTAAATCCTGATAATACTCAGAAAATCCTATAGATCCTCATCTATGAGCAATTCTCCCTTACCCTAATTCTAAAATTCCAAACAAATAGTAAATCATGAACTATTATACAAAATTATCCTGAAAAATCGTGAGTAATGCAAGGGTGTAATAACTGACTACAAATTTCCAAAATTACAATCATTTTGCGGACTTTACACTTCACTTTGAATCTATTATACACATGCTACTCTTTGCAATACTAAACATAGAATGAGTTAAGACACGCATAACTCATCACACGACAAGAACATACACACATTGTCTTCCAATTCTAAGAAAGATATCGCGATCATGCTAACGAGGAATGATCACTTGCTCCATGAAACAACGCACTTAGAATACTTTACAAAAATGCACATTCACGAGATACCCAAAACTCAAAACACGAGTACCCGAAATTTCCACGCAAAAATTCCCGTATTTCATGTTTCCTCGAACAATTCTCCCTCTCGCTCGCGCGAGCGAGTGCCAAGCTGTGTGTCGAAACGGAGAAGCCAGGAATAAAAATCAGGACTCACGGACGAAATCCGGAATAATCGATGCAAGATCCAGCGTTGGCAGCTCGGATTCGAAAGTTTGGACGGCAAGTCGGAGGCGGAAAGTGGCGGTGCATTTATTAAATTACATCCGTGGAACTATTTCATCCGCGACGAGGGTCGCGGGGAGGAAAAAAGCGGAGCATCGAGCTCGGGAATTTATGAAACCAGTCACGGCCTCCGGAACGCGTTTTCTGGCAGCGCGGTTTAAAAGCACTCCCTTTTGCCGGCTAAACTCTTCGCGGTGAAGATGCAAACAGGAAAAAGGAAGCCGAGTGTTTCGAGCGTGCGTTAAACACGCTCGCGAGTTCGTCGCGCGTCCTCGCGCGGGCTCGAGCCTCCTCTCTTCCGCGGATCGTAGCAGCTCAATGAGTGCCGTCTCGTGGAGCCGAAAATTTCGAATAGGAGAGATTCTAAGAGAGATTTACGAAATTAAATGTTACCCGATCGTCGTGGATTTATAATTCGTATTTTTGAAAAATCCCCTTTATTATATGGCTGTTGAGAATTATGCGAATTTGGATTTTTAGGGTTTGGAGATTTAATAGTGAGGGTGGTAGATCACTCACGATGATTTTCTGGATTTATTTATTTAATTTTTAGGTTTTGGAAGCGGGTGTATGATTTCAACGAAATTAATTTTAATTTGAAATTTTATTAAGAGGAAACCGTGCAGGCCTAGTACTACACGTGCTTTCAATTTATATTCAGTATAGTAAATCAAAATAAAATAAGGAATTAGAGAAATTTACATTTCTTTTTCCTTACTAGTCCCAGCACTTTTGATAAGCGAAAAGCCCCTTTGTTGTATGGTTATAGAAAAATACGCGAATTTAAACCTCTAGGGTTTGAGGATTTAATAGTGGGGTTGGTAGATTACTCACGATGATTTTCTGGATTAATTTCTCGGATTTATTGATCTTCGGATTTATTTATTTAATTTTTAGGTTTTGGAAGCGCGTATTTGATTTTGACGAAATTAATTTTAATTTGAAATTTAATTAAGAGGAAACCGTGCAGGCCTTGTACTACACGTGCTTTAAATTTACATTGAGTACAGTAAATCAAAATAAATTAGACAATCAGAGAAATTTAGATTTCCTTTTCCCCTGTTCATTTTAGTATTTTTGATAAGCGACATTTTAGTGTTAGAGTTAAAATTTTGGAAATAATACTGCATCGGAGTTAAGACACAAGTGTGAAGAATGTGTTAATAAAATTGTAAAAAAATTAAAGGATGTTATTATTATATAATAATTAATACCAAAGATGACAGACTAGCAATATTCACCATAAATTTGTTCGTCATTACACCCGCACGTTTTCAACGCTTCTAATTTATACACGATTATTTTCTATCTCATTCCGAACTTCTACCTTGCACACCACCTATCTATACGTGATCGAGTCACGTACCACCTTGTAGGTAACATTTATTCATTATAGTACACTCCATTGTACTCCACTGTGTAATTCAAAAATTGTATATAATTCATTCCACCTCACGTACCACCAGTAACACGCATACCACCGATTGAGAACCGCTGTTCTATATCATTATCAAAAATATCATCTCCTCTAAACCTAACAATTTTCTAATCGCTATTTCCCTGTACCAGCAAAGAAAAAGAGTCTTCAAATACAAAATGTCAAGTCCGATAAATTACACCAGATTTTCATTGGTATCCAAAGACATGTCAGACCTCTACCCATCGGAAAACCAAGAATTTTTAATACAAAAATGAAAAATAAAGGAATAACGCGACGTTATCGATTTGAAGTGACGTGGAATTACGAAAAGCTCTGGATGGTCGGAATTTTTCGCAGAAAATAATACCCACAGCTCCCTACGAAGCCCGGAATTAATAGGCCGAAAAAATTGGAGGCTCGTGGCGCACTCGTCCAAGAACGGGGCTGTTGCGCCAGCTGGATGAGACCTGCGCAACGTTTCCCTCTGACAACGTTATTATCGCGAATAAACTATCAGAAGATTAAACGGAACAAGCAGCGCGAGCGGACACTGGCCTCGGAAGAATAACAAAAAATTATTTCCTCCGTTGGCTGGGAGCAAACGCGTTGGCAGCCTTAACGCCACCGGTCCCACTTCCTTCACAGTCTTCTCCCCAATTTTCTCCCGGTTTCCTTGGCCACGTTCCGTGTTTAGTCTACGTAGACCACCACGTGGCGGTTCCTCAGCAACCTTCGCGTTTTATCGCCCGACAAACGCGCCCGACAGACGGGGCAAAGGAGTTACGCCAATGCACCATACGCCAATGTTTCCGAGGGTATTCCCGTTCTAAATTTCCCCAAAAACGATCTTTTTCTCTTCTTTTCCACGTCTCCTCAAGGTACATTTTTGAAACTGTGCGTGATTACAATATCCCTGAGTTATTTGAGAAATTAAGGATATTTTTGTAATTTTTGTATATCGTATTTTTCAAAGTTATTCCGATTTTCTTCATGATTTTGACTAAATTTTCTTTTAAATGGTTTGCACGGTGTGTAAAAGTGGCGATACTTGTATATGTAATGTAAATTCGACATGGTTTCGAACTATGCTTTGTTCAACGAGAATTGACAGGAAATAGAAGCAACTGCACGTCAGAGATGCGTGATCAGGCCAGAACTAAAATATCAGACCTGGGCCTGTGCTGACACAGGCGACAAATCGAATATTTTGAGAAAAATTTTAGCTGGTCTTATATTCAAGAATCCCTGTTTAGGACTTCTAATAATCGACCTTAAGCATCCACATTCAGCAGTCACTTATCTGACTTATTTGCATTTCCTGACAATTTTCGTTGAATAAAGTATAGCTGATTAGACGTAGACAAATCATGAAAGTATCCTAGGTAACACGTGTCTCACTTAGAAAAATTAGAAGTTTCGTGCTTTAAATGTATCACGCAAATCAAAGAAATAATTGGAACGGAGCTACAATCTCGATCTAAAGATTCAATTCCCTGTCAAGAGTGATTTTATTTTATCGAGATGTGAACAAACTTCTTCTAGATCCTTGACTCGTACCACTGTCATATCAACACGTTATATTCACATGGAAAATCCTTTTAAATATTTCCCTGCATAGTTGTCACGATATTTCGAGATCTAGTTCACCGATTGACACCAAACTCGAAAGCTATCTTCAGAATACACGAATCTACGATATAGTCGGAACCAGGATTTTCAAAATTTGATGTTTATAGATATCTCTTTATGTTACTAATTCGTCCGAACTATGTTTCCCTAGACGTGGGTGAAAAATCATGGTTGACAGGCGCATGGTCGACGACGTGTACGCTCTTTCCTCCCTTACGTCTTTACTCCTCTCAACTCTTTCCGTTTTAATCCCTCTCTTTTCCCGTTCGTCGTGACGCGTTTATTTTTTCCTCGGAACGATGAACTGCCGCAATTAAGCGGGACGAAATGGAATTAATGCGGCAGCGTGGCTCGTAGCCCGCGAGGAAGACAAACGACGACGTACGCGTAAACGCAGCAGCGACCTGGCTCCGCGTCTCTGCGCGTACTCCAGTCGGAGAGGTTTGATTTTGAGAGATGGCGAACATCGTGGAAATACGCTGCTTATTAGCCACGTAATCGCGTTGTTAGCCTGGTCTCCGTGGGCCTGTCGACGATCAATTTCCAAATTTCCTGAAGGGAAGAGCGCCTTTTAGGTGTGCGCGTGAACAGTAAGGCTATTAGAGTGGTCGAAATTAGACGGGGCTGGACGAAAATTCTTTCTCGAATTTTTCTCCCTCACGGATCGAAACGGTGCAGCTGACCCTGATGAAATTAACTTTGTCCTTTGTTCGAAGAATGGAGTTACATGTACATAGCTATTCGAAAGAATGATTTAGGTATACAGGGTGATTCAGTTACGATAGACACATACATACGTTATTGCCATTACTATAAAAATTAAGAAAAGGTAACAACAGGCTGGTAAAAGATTTCAGCGGTTCCAAAGTATGAATTTAATACTGATGGAAAAAGTTTTGTCTTTTCAAGGATATCCATACTTTCTCGTAAATTAATATTTATTTGTTTGATATTTAATACATTTCTGTAGACGAAGAAATGCTTAAACAGCGAACCATTTTTGTTTGCACCACGCTGTCATTTTTTCAATTGTTCATAGTAATGAACAATTTTCATAGTAATAGAAATAACGTAGATGTTCGATTTCAGCGAATTATTATAGCTAGTATATTATTATAATTGTTCTATTATTATCTAATAATATTTTATATAATAATAATTTGATAATATTTTATAATAATAATATTGTATATCTATTAAATAAAAATATTTGCTCGACAATTTCAATACGAAACGAGATCACAATAACCACACAAAGAATCATATCTTTTTATAAATATCGATAGCAAATTTAATTTCGAATTTACAATAACTCGATTATTTTTTAGTATTTTTCGCAATTTCGCGAAAGCTGAAAAATCTGATCACGTTTCGAATTTATTTCAAATTTACCTCGAATTGGATCTAAATTACTTAGAGTTATTCGAAAAATTATTTCGCAGAGACAAGCAGAGTTTCGACTTTGTTCTAACGCTGGTATTTATCGATTACGTTGAAAGTTCGCGATGGCGACGTGGCGAAATGCGAAACGGAGCAGCGTGTGTTTAAAAGAAATTTGAAAAATCGCAATCGAGGCTCGTCCCGTCACGCTAGATATACCTCGGCGAACTGCGCGATATTTGGCGGAAATATTTTCGAAAAAAATGACATCCCCGGTTACTCGGTTCTTAAAATAATTCCATGAGGCAACGACCCCGCGCGAGGCCTCGTAAAACGGCCAGGGAAAAAGGAAAATGGGAAAAATGTGCCAATAGCGAGGGAAGAGAAATCTCTTCGTGACGAAAAAATATTTATACGAACAAGAGGCGGGTATTTCCGTGTCAAGGCGAGGTGTTTCCAAGCAGGCACTGTGTTCGAAACCACCACGTGCGATTTCCAGTCAGATGTTGATCGTTACCATGAGATGACGTTGACGTCATCGGCTAAACCATCATTTTAACCACCGGTGCAACGACCACGATCGTGGCAATAGCGCTTATTCACCAGCCGACAATCCGCTTTGGAATCGCTTGCGTTACATATCGTTCCCCGGTTTTAATTCGCTCTATTCGATTCCTAGAGAGAATAAAAACGTAGCCAATATCGGGAAGAAATCGCTACGATTATGTAAATCGGCCGATAATTAATCCTCTTTGAATTTTCCGATTGACAGCTTTGACAGATTTTTGCTCCGTGAAGCTTCTGGCAATCAAAGATTCCGTTTCGGAAGAGAAAAATCTACGAATTTAATTTTACAAACCACTTTCTCTATTTTTCGTCTACGTCCCTTGTACCCACGTTCTCATAATGGCACCAATGAAGTCACGAAGAGTATGAGCGCCACGTTGTCCTATTTTGTATCGAAAAGTACCATTGCATCCGCAGTGCACAATTGCCATACGTTTGGATTCTACCGCAATGCGACTTTGGTATTATTCTGTGGTATTGTGAAATAAGCAGAGTTCGTGTCATTTGTCAGCTTTTAGCATAAATCGAGACCTACGCGATGTCAATGGAAATTACCTTATTTTTATTTTCCCAGGTGATCTCTTGGCAGTAAATACCCAAAATGCTGTCAATTTTGAACAAATAATAATAACACCCATTCCTTTCATAAGCTATACTAATTAACGTATTCAAAATTGCACATAATACTATGTTTTTGGGACGCCTAAAAACATTGATCTCTGACGACCCAATATTATTCCCTAATACCATTAATTTATCACAAGTATAGAATATTTATCCTCGTCCCACGTGTAATTGATATACCCATAACCTCCGAATGCGTGTGCACTCGTGTATCTTCGATACACATTCAAAAGCTAGATAATTCTTGCAGCTCGCAGCGACGCTCGATCCATCCGGTATTAGATACACGCGTCAACCTGCCAACTATCAATCGGACACACCCGATAAGACTGCGTGCGATTGAAATAAAAGGGAGAAAAAGAGACTAAATCTTGGAGAATGAGTAGCAGGTTTGATTGCTGTATTTCAACCGGAATGCCGTATAAATTACGAGAGCGAGAGCGCAGAAAGAGGGTGGCAGGGTCGAAAAAGGGCCGGAGGCAGGGTGACGACTGCTGAACGAACAAAACGCGACGAATTTTAGGCGAAGACGGGAAAAGGGACGAGAGATAAAGCTACGCGAAGAATGGAAAAAGCAGAGGACAAATACGAGCACGGGTGGAACGGCTAGACAGAGATCAGAAGGCTGCAGGGACGTGGCACACGTAGGGGTGAGATAGGGTACGCGTTATTTCAGAAAGAAAACACGCTGCCGTTGCCTTTTCGCGAGCATTTGAACGTGTTTCGTGGATTTTATCGCGCCATAAGTGATTCCCATCGACTATGACTGTTTCGTTTCGCTAGATCGGCGTAGAGATCCAGTTTTGTGCCAATTGCTGTCAAGTGTCCAGGCATCTAGGTGTCGCTTGTTTCTTCTGACAAATCATTCTTCCCTTTTTTTTTCCTTTTTCCTTCTTTTTCCGTTTCTTTCTTTTGGCTTTTATTCTTAATTAATACGCCATGGAACGAGGAAAATGACACGGCTGCTCACGGATTAACGTTGGAGCCAATTAAGAGGAGAGTGTAGCGATTCGACGAGAGAGATAGGTCTGCTTCGCGTGGCGTGGTAATTACATACTTGTTAGGCAATAATTGGCTTGCTCGCGATTATTTTAGGAGGTGGATCTCCGTTGTGGATTAAATTTCGGCTTTGTTTAACCTCGAACGTTGTATCAAAATATCGGAGAAATTCGTTGACGGTTTAGGAGAGAGATTTGTTTTCCTCTGGAGGCGAAGGGTTGAATAATTCGGAGACGCGGCTCACTTGTCGAGTGTGTTAATTATACTTCACTGAGGACGTTTTTGGCAGTTCGAGGGGAAAATTGAAGGGTTGTTCATATGGAAAATAACCCTTGACAGTTTTGGGGAAAAATTGTAGATAATTTGAAAAATAAGTCGGGACAATTAAGGGGGTTTTGTTATTGGTAGTTTGTAAGGAAAATTGAAGGATTGTTCATATTGAAAATAACCCTTGGCAGTTTCGGGACAAAATTGTAGGTAATTTAAAAAATAAATTGGGAGAATTGAGGGGGTTTTGTTATTGGCAGTTTGAGAGGAAAATTGAAGGATTGTTCATATGGAAAATAACCCTTGGCAGTTTTGGGAAGAAATTGTAAGTAATTTAGGAATACTTTTTTTTAAACAATTTTTTGCAAATTATAGGAACGATCTTCACACGAGAATCGAGAAAAATAAATAAAAGCAACGAGAAGCTTCTGCAGCATCCTCGTTTTAAGATACCAACAAGCTTCCACCCCCTTGCTGCTCAAAATGTACTCCCCCTTTTCAAACGAACTTTTTGCAATTACCTTCGAGTACAACTACATTGCAAAAATTCGTAAATAGCTTTTGTCTCGATTTCTTCAAGTTCTACTCCGAAGAAATATTCCTCTTATGCTACTTTAACGCCTGGTTGACGTAAAAATAAGGAAGCTTGTTCGCTCAAAATGATCTCGTTACAGGGGTGTATTTAAAAATCCCACTTTAAATCGATACACCAAAAATTAAAAATATTCATGGTTGATCTTAACGACCTGACAAACATGCTAAATTTTATGCGCCTCTTTAAACATTCGACGTAGCTCTGCGGACATTAATGGCACTTTCTACCGTCAATTAGTAATCATTAATCATAGAACATTATTGATACATCTGCTTTTTACGAGACAGGTGCATCGTCTCCGTTTAATATCTTGTTCGTTCAATTTCGAAACGCTATGTTGGCAGTTCCTTCCTTATCTGATCCTTTTATGGTCAAAGTTCCGCGGACATTGTTGGTAAACATTCTGTCTACGTGATGAATATATCTCATCGCCATTTTGTTTCATTACAAAATGTGAAAGATAAGGCGGGCACATTTTTCAAAGCGCTCGAGTCCTTTCGGGTCGTTTAAAACTTCCTCTGTTGCTCGAGTTACGTCGAACTCGTTATTCCTAACGTAAATTAGTTTTTCCGTCTCCTGCGCTACGTAAGTAATTAACGTTTCTCATTACCTTCCGAAGAATTACACAGCGCATTCTGTATCCACGTATTCGCAAATCTCCCATAGACAACGGCGCGAAAAATATTTTAATTACCCCAAAAGAAAATGCGATATTTCAATCAACGACGTAAAAATATTAACAATTTCCTTGATGATCAACAAACCGATTGATAAGCAATTAATTTATAATTATTAACACTTTGACTGGCATGGATTTTTCTTATGGTATAAGGAGCCACGATAAAATTTCCATTATTCTTACAATATTGCCAAAAACGAAAAGAAAAAGGTGCAAATTATTAATGTCTTCTGTCCAAAGTTCAATATTTATTTACGTTGTTCAAATTTTCAAAGAATGGTTTGAAAAACACAAATATAAATTTAAAAAATTAGTGCTATAAAATTAGTGTTATAAATTTAAAAAGTTTCCATTATTTTTACAATATAATGATGAATTATCAAATATGACCAAAACAAAAAAAAAATTATGCAAATTATTAATGTGTTGTGTCAAAATTTCTCTATTTATCTACGTTATTCAAATTTTCAAAGAATGCTCAGAAAAACACAAATACAAATTTAAAAAATTGATATCGCCGCACACTGATGACCACCATGACAGTCAACGTGTTAATCTTCCAGGAATTATATAACACATGTTTTATCTACACATATTTCCAGGAATTTAATGCAAATAATACAACACAAAAAGAATGTGAAATTGCGGTCAAGGAAAACGCGATATTTGTATAAATAATACATATATGTTAATAAGTTACGTACTCGTTGCTAGTGAAACATCCCCACCCCTAACCATCCGACTGAAAACCCAGTAGCCCCGAAAACAACGTGTTCTGACATCAAGCCAGACATCGACTGACATCGACTCTGGAAGAGTACCCTGAAGCCCTAAAACCCACGGACCTGGAGCCTAAGTTCTGTCAATACAACGAATCTCCAGCGCAGGCTGATAAAACGCACTACAACCGGTCTCTGTTCTCGACGCACAACGCAGGACAGAGTTTTCGAGCGAAAAGAAAAGACGGAATCTTGGTGGAGAAGGGAAAATGCGAGCCCTTCTACCTACTTGTGAGGGGCGCAACCGCTAGAGAAGAGGTCCGAGGCAGGTAAAGATCCCCGATGGCGAGGAAATTACGCGAGACCCTGGAACGCTGGCCAAGAGTCACCCTGTAGAACCAGTCTAATAGGTTCGACTATGTTTTATGCCCGCAGAACGCTGCCATGGCGCAAGGCAGGATCACGGTGTCAAGTTTCGGCGGGGCTAGCTGCCGGCCCCTGACAGTACAATCATACGTTAATGGTTAATTCTGGCTACCCCATAAAGCCAGCCCCCATAGGCCCTTCTCGGGCATCCGCAGGGCTCGCTGGTAGTGTATATGCAGGAATTAAAGCCCGTCCAGGCGGTTCTGTGCGGCGGCAGCCTTCGCTAGACCGCAACAGGTCCATTCGTCAACGTTCACCACGACGAATCTGCCGTCTTCCACAATAACCGTAATCCAGCGTTACCTTATCACCGACAACCTTTCGACCAGGCCCCTCGCACCGAAATAATCGACTCGTGGAACAAAGCAGGCTCTGGTTTCCAGTCACCGGGGCTGGTGAATGCGGTTCACCAGCTTTCACGCGTTTTGCTCCCGATATCTGCTCTTTCCCCTCTTCCGGTGACCAGAAGATGGAAAAGGTCGTCGATGGATCCTATCGTCACGTTTCGGTGATCCAAGGGACACGGGATTATCGGAGATTACTCCCCACTTTTACTCCCATTGGCCAAGATCGTTAGACTATTGTCTACTCCAGCTACGGAATGTTTGGCAGCGTATAGCTACTGTTACAGTGAATGCGTTTCTCGACGAATGCGAGAAGAAGAAAGAAATATAGAGGATAACGAATGAGAGAGAGAAAGTACTTCACGCTAAGTCGCTCGGTCAGAAACGCAGCCACTGTAACCATAGCCTAGCCTGTGCTAAGAGCTCGGAAACCAGGTTAGTTGACATCAGACCTACAGTGGTTAGACCGACCAAAGGATTTTTCGCGAGTTAGCCAGCAATGGTAGACGAACAATTGTTCGCGTGTATAGTACGTATGACATAAAATGGCGGAATTAAGCCACAAAAGAGGTGTCGTTGAACGTGGAATTCTGAAGCAAATGTTGCGAAACGTTCGTTTAGGCCGTTTCATACTTCCATCGGATTTCGACTGGAATTATTTGCAACGTTGGCAAAAGCAAGGAAGAGGGCGTAAGGGTACCGTTATTCCGGTTATTCGAGGCGAAATTTTGCGAAAGAAGAGGCAAGATATATTCGAAATGAATGGAAGCATCGAACTCCACGCAATTCGGCCGTAAAAGGAGAAAGGACGGAACGAGTCTGCCTGTTTATCGTTAGCTAACGAATGACCGGTTGTCCGTTTTCAACCGGTGGTCACCAAACCATCAGAAATTCCGCCTTCTTAACCGGCTAGTCCCGCATTTGCATATAGATGACGAACCGTAACGTATAACCACCTTAGAACTAGCAACCGGCCGACTTCGATACTTTTTCGTGATACAGATCGAAAGGTTCTCGGGGCCGGGGCGATGCGAACGGGATGGAAGAAAAAAATGCAACGAACTCACAAAAGCGAGACAGACTCGAATTCCATCGGTCAGTTCGACGGCGAGAAATTACCGAACCGATGAGTTACAATCCGATTCTACGATAGGATGATCCTCCGGATTCGATAATCCATCGAGACCCGCTGAAATATTAGGTTACGATATACGAGGTATGTCCGTTCCAAAAGAGCTCCATTATGGACCAAGCTTCGTTTTCACGTCGAATTAGCGATTTAAATTTATCCCTTTCTTCGTTCCTCCTTTCTTTTGTTCATTGTGGAATGTCATATATGGTCCTGCTAGAAATTTCATACGTAAATTTGATAAGTTAACACTAAACGTACCGGTACTTTACCCATACCTATTCTTACCATCAGGGGTGAATTGACCTCTTCAGTTGCATATTTTCACCAAATATGAGCAAATCATTCTTACCAGTTTACAAATTATACTGTTAATATTTTATCATTATAAAAAACAAAAGAAACGATGATTTATCATATCTTCCATTTCAGTCTTCAAATATAATAATTCATTTCAATTTATAATTTCGAATTAATAAATATATCACTTCTTATTTTGATTTTATTTGAATTAATATGTTATTCTTGCTTCCATTTCAATTTATTATTTCCTATAATAATTCTACTTCAAATTATTTCCATTTTAAATTCCATCAAATAGATTTTCTAAATTTCATTCTAGATTTCATATTTAACCCTTTCACTCCTGCAGACGTTGTATGACGTCACGCTGCAACATGACTGCCGGACTGTGGACATGATACAACGTTCAAAGCTGCTAGAGTTTAGAAAATTTTCTCTGACGTATCCTGCCATTTTTTAGGATAAGAGAGAAATTTTTTCCAATACAATCCCTGCATTATTTTGCCCTCTGTCACAAAAATTGCGAGACTATGCATTTGTGTGCACGTGACGCGCGCTCCCTTGGCCCGAGATTTTTCGTCTGCTGCCAGGGTTTGCAAATAAAATATTTACTGACTTCTGGACATCCATAAGTTAAGTTTGATTAAGTTTTTATTAGATTTAAACAAAAGTAAAATTTGTTAAATCAATTCGGGACAGGGCGTTGCTACTGTCTTCATAATTCAGGGGTGAGAAGGTTAACTATTATCGTAGCTATTAAAACCACGATGGATTAATTCCTTTGGTATTACATTTTGAGAAGAAAGTATAAAGATGTATATCGAAGTTCTAATAGCTATGATAATAGTTAACCTTTTCACTTCTGAGTTATGAAGAGAGTATAAACACTCGCAAAGAGTTGCTAATTATTAATATTATAAATAGAATAGTATAGTATATCTAGTATAGTAACAGCACAGTATACTATAGTAGAATATAGTAATAGTACACTACACCAAAGTATAGTACAGTAATAGTACAGTATAGTAATAGTATAGTATACTAATAAAAATTAAATCTTCTGTTCTCGATTGCAGAATTAAAAATTGGTAAAAATTGGTAAAAAGCCTATACGATCTATATTTTGTAACCTCTGTCCTTACATTAAAGTACTGACTCTCTTCAATTCCGGACGAGCCCTCAATTTGTAGTGTCAAAGGAGGTTGAAAAGACATATGAACACTCGCAAAGAGTCGCTGATTATTAAATAAATAATAATGGAGTATTTGGATATAAAAGACGAGTCTTCGCTGGTTACAACTCTAACGCTAACACTCTAAACGCTGACTAACTCTCGCGCTACTCACGTACACTGACCCAATATTGAACTGACTCCAACGTACAATGCAACTACTCTCTCACAACTATTTCCCTTCTTGGGGTCTTTCAGCCCACGATACCACGTTAATCAGGTTTTGCACTTCGAATTCGCCCTTTCGTAGAACAAATCGCAGAATAAATAAAATTCATAAGTAGCACGAAGTCTCGCGTTGCTAAACTCTGCCAAAACCAAAGAAACTGGAGAATAAACTATATTCTGTAAGAGAGTGACTCTTTATTTCAAAAATCGTATAATAAACAGTAGATGAACGAGTAAACTTGATGCTCGATAAAGGAATCATACATCTTTATACCTCCTTCTCAAAATATAATACCAAAAGAATTAATCCAACACTGTCAGCTTTCGTTCAATAAGATTGAAAAATAAATTTAAATATAATAATTAATCGTGTATCTCTGTTTCCCGTTCCCAACTATATTCCATAGTTAAAGGCTTTCTCGGAACGCCATATTCCTTGCGATTTCATGCATGATCGATGTAAATTGAAATCCATGAAAGGAAAAATTTGGGAATATTATATGATACGCAACGAAGATTCGAAAGCAAATGCACGTCAAATTGGCAGAAATTTGCAGGGTAGAGTGTGTAATCTGATAATTTCCAGATGAAAAGTTGAAAAACTCGAACCGTTGGCTTCCTGCGTGTCCGGTAAGAATTAGAATAATCCCAGATACCGGTTCTCGTCCTCCAACTCGAGTCTCGAATCGATTAGTCAGATGGAACGTGAATCCCGCGTGACGGTCGATGAATAGCTAATAATTAATATCTTAATGACGGTACATCGATGGATCTCCAGAGGTTATATCGAAATTGACTTTACGCTAAATAATTCAAACTCTCGCGTACCAAGATAACATTCCCGAATCTGAAATAAGTAGCCGTGTTCTAACGCTATTTGGGATACCTTTGTTAAAGCGTCGAGCACTGACACCGGGATGATTTCTAATCGAGTTGACTACTATCGGGACATTATGGGAATATTCCCTCGAAACGTCAGATTTTATGCTCCGAGAACTCTGGAATGTACATTAGATACGGATTAATAATTTAAAACGGTTTAAAAAGCAAGGGACTCGTTTGTAATCGATAATTTTGACTGGAAATGGCGTGAATATTATGGGAATATTTCGTCAAGAAGTCAGACATTGTTTATGATGTAAAATTTTTATAAGTATTCCACGATTGGTATCTTATTTACCGAAGACTTGCAATGGGGTTGGCTAAGATGATAAATAAAATGTGTAATAATTTAATTGCCATCTCTTTTCTTTGTTTTAAAAGGCACCCTAAATTGAAAAATATAATTTCCAGTTAAAAGATTATAAAAAAGATTCCAATATTATTGTCATACCAAAATGTTTAATGAAACTAAAATTTAGAAGATGCCAGAAATTGTGCTTGAGAGATTCCGAATATAATAAATACAGATTGACAATGGAAAAATTTAAAAAGTATTGCACGATTGGTATCCTTCTTGGATATTTATTACGCGTACTAATTTAATTATCATTTCTTTTCTCTGCTCTAAAAGGCACCTTAAATTGGAAAGCATAATTTCTATTTAAAAAATTATTAAAAAATTCCAATATTATTGACCCTTCGAAATTTTTAATTTAGATTTAAGATTTCTAAATTTAAAAAATTAAGAAGTAAAGGATGATTCGTGATTGATATTCCCACTGACAATTTATATCATAGTTGATCAAAACGGTGCATTGGTTTAACGAGTTGCTTGTAATCGGTAACGAAAGCTAAACAATTGGTTTAAAAATATCCCAGATCGCAGAAAAATTACGAAAAAAGTGCAAATTGCCTGGAAAAGACGGAAAACCAGTTGAAGGAGCAAAGGACAAAGCAAAACTTGTCGGAAGCAACTGAGAGCCAAGACGCTGTCCGTCGCGCCCCCATGATCCAGGGAAGAGAAATCGCGCGATAAATCGTGCAACGAGAACTATGAACTACAATATAACCATGGCTGTAAGAACGTATCGCGGAAAAGTATTACCCTGCTGCTACCATCGGACCCAATTACAGCCCTGGGTACGTAAACAATTACACGTTACGTGCGCATAAATTTCGGTCGGCGGCGTCGGCCACCGCAAGCCCCCATGTCAATAACCATGCTGCCTAACCAAATCATCCGGTAAAACGGCAAAGCAATCATACACCCCTAAAAGCAGCGTTTCTTGCGACGCGAGGCAGAAAGGGCGGCGAAGTTACGTCGAACGTACCGTAGAAGGTACGTGCCGCTATACATCCCAGCTGGATGGGTGGAACTGGTATCCGTGTGGCTCGTACAGGCATATAGGAAGTGGAAAAGAGAGAGTCTCTCCCGTAAAGGGGATAGGAGCAGGGATACGTGGACCATGGCGAGGGCTAGCAGGTCGGTGTGGTCTTGCCAGTGTTCTATCCGCTTTAACAACGAGTTTCTGCCCCCTCCTCCTCTCCTCCACCTTCTTTTCCACCTCTAGCTTCTCTCTGCCTCTAGTCCACCACCTCCACATCCACCTCCGCCTCCACTCAGCCTTCTTCTCCTTCTCCTTCTCCTTCTCCTTCTTCTTCTTCCCCTTTATCTTCCTCGCTACCTACCTCTTCGCTGTCTTTCTGAATTTTTCAGCTCTCTAGCCGACTAGAGCTCCACTCGTCCCCTCTCCTCCACCAACCTTCTACCTTCCCGCTATCTTTCAACGTCCTTCTCCCTTTTCATACCACGCCGCCACTCTCGTCCTCGCTCCCTGTCTCTCCTTTTTCACTCTTTCACTCGCCGTGAACACACGCTTCCTCGACGCGCCCTCTATCCCTGTTCCTCTCGGCGTCGCGCCTCCGCCAGGCTTTCGGGCATAGCCCCGTCATCCTGCGCCAGGTTTACACACTCCGTGTGCCTCTCTTTTCTAGGGACTACCAGTCCAGGTGAAAAGTCAAGTGTTCTATGAGCCAAGTACCCAACGCCGAACCATTTTCGTCAACTTTGTGTCAATTTCTGATCATGTCAATGGCTGATCACGATACCGGATGCTCGTCATATCCCGAAATTCGGGGTACCGGGTTAGATAGGTGTTGGATATCACGTTGGATCCAATGATGGTTGGATATCGGAGATTCGCCTTGTTCTAGATGTCCATTACTGGTTGTCCATGGGGGAAACTGATCGGCTTTCCCCGTTTCGAATATTCGTTGTTGTACAGGGAAGTAGAGGTGTGCGAGAAATACGTTAGGAAAGTGTTACGCGGACACCCCGTATATACCGTTTCGCGTTACACGAGTTTTTCAACGCGATTTTAATTTATTGGCTTATCGATAGTGTACGAATAATAATAATTAAAGTACGAAAATATACGGGTACGAGCAGGGTGAGTGGGATAATTTGTCGATTAGAAAAATTCGAAATCACGTTAATAATATCTAATGAACGAATCAATCGTGTGGAGGAATCATTTTAGCATCGTATGTTCTATTCCATACCGTTTCTATTTTAAATATCTTTGCGCGATACATATACTGTAATTATATAATTATATAATTATGTATGACCAATCTAATATAATAATATAATATAATTGTATGTAATTATGTATAACTGTATATAATTAATTATATATATAATTACGCGTAATTATATATACTGTATAATTATATTTCTGTGTAAATAAAAGTCGATATTAATTTTGGCAAGAATAATTACACGTTTTCAATGACTAGAAAATAAGTCTGAATGGTTTAGCAATAGTGAAGTGAGATATTTATTAGAACTTACTGATTTGCATAAATTCATGTATTTAATACATTATTATATGTTCAGTGCGATCCAAGAAAAATCCTTAATAACAAATCTAACAATCACTCATTATAATTTCCTTTAATTTCGCATTCATAACGATTTCGAATTTTTCTGTATTTTACGAAAAGTGCAGATATTGGATTCGATATAAGAAATTTCGGAAAGTACCCTTTGCGAGGGTTGGTTTTATATGTGTGAATGCGAATGAGGTTGAGTAAGTGAAACTCATTTGCGATGATATAAATATATTATGTACGAGTGCTGTCTAGTACGAATGATGTTTGAAAAAATGTTTAGAAGAATGTGCCAGAATAAAACAGTTATGTGAGAATCGTCAAACAGCAAACATGGGTATGTAATGGTTAATAAGAGTGAGAGAGAGAGAGAAGAATTTTCAAGAAAGTGTCAATCAAATTTTTATTTAAAATAGTTTATTGCGAGTTGTTTTCGTTATTTAAATATTTTTATCTAAATATACTAATGTATACCTATTGGATTACTATAGCCATTTCAATTCCTATAGGTTTTCAATTAAAATTTTCAATTATATTGACATTTTCGACTAATATCTTAGTCGAAGGGATCAGAACCTATTGGATTGTTATAACCATTTCAATTTCGATAGGTTTTTGACTAAAATTTTCAATTATATTGACATGTTAAAAAACGTAGAAGATATTGGTGTCCATTTTTATCCACACCTTTAACCCTTTGCACCCCGAATTATTTTTCAATTTTATTTTTCAATAACTATTTTAAATATTTTATTTGAAATTTACTTCACAGGTCAGTTCCTTGACTGCTCCTTATTTTATTTTAAAGAATTTTGTTTACTGATTATATTAAATACAGCTCTCGAACATTGTCGTAATTTATATTTTGAATTTATGTAATTCACGTAGTAACTTATTTTCTGTTTTCTTGTCCGGTAAATAAGGAATCAAGGAACGTCGAGTGCAATTCGACACAGGAGTTCCTGTGATAGGAAGTGACATTGAGTCACACTCGAAAAAGGAGTGTAAAGTGTTAATATTAATTATTTTCTTTATCTCGGGTGTATTTTGAAAGGCAGGAGTCGTTGAAAGAAATGTTTAAGAAGGTTCCAATAATTTCATTTCCCAAATGAAACTTTCGTTCGATCCAAACAGTGGTCTTTCTGCTATTAATTCTCCCTATAAATTTACTCGCTCGCGAATCGCACGAAAGTCGAGGATTTTATGCGGTTATTAGGGAACTTTATCCTTATTCTTCTCCAACATTTTTCCTTCTTTTTGACACTTTCCTACGACTTTGCTTGTTGCATCCCTCCTTAAACTTTCCTTTCTTGCCCGTTTCCTGTGGTTTTTCCACCCTTTCCCCAACTTTCCTCGAGCATCGTCCATACTCACGCGTCGACCCGGCGGAAAAGTTAATCGACTCAAAAGTTTGACCAAACCACGTATCAAACGCTCACTTTCAAAAGAATCTGTGCCCCATAATATCGTATCGAGATAAAATTATGTGACAAAATCGGTAATTTTTAATTAGTCGAATAATTTTCGATTATTTCTCACAGAGTTATTATTTATTCGAGTCTATCTCACGATTATTATAAGTTTACTTAATTCCTAGGGTCTATGTTTATTGAAAATTATTAGAAAATAAATTTTATATGCACACCTAGTCTGTGGGAAGAGTATCGAGTAAGCTATCGATACTGACGGTACGCACCCAGTTCAAAGTGGAATAACACAATAAAAAAAAAATCGTATACTAACTTTCAATGAGTTTTTCGAAGAAAGAAGACTTCGATCTTTATAATCGTTGTGATTTCGACCACGAAAAAAATTTTTCGTAGATTTGGAAGCCGTTTGAATTCTCGTCATATTTTTGGAAAATATCCTTTCGATTTTTTAACTTTTCTAGGAGTGTGAACAATTATTCGAGAAAATTGAATTTAAGGACGAGAAAGTACAGACTTCAACCTTTAAATAGCCTCGTAAAAGGTTATTGTATCATTATTTCTGACGAAGTTATAGCAGTTCAAAGATCGCAATGTTTTGGTCAAGTACACAATGCCTCTGTTCGGTAGTGCATACTCCTAAGACTCTCTGTACACACCAAGTACGTACGAAAACGACTAATTTTCATACAGTATAATCGCAAATAAAATCAAACGTACCAGAACTCAATTGGTCTTACAAATTTTTAATTAAAAATTTCATATTCAATGTCGTCGCTTTGTCTTTGCGATTTTTCTTCTAATATCTGTAAAAATATTGCAGAAAATCCATGGTAGGTTCAGTGTCAACTAAAATATTCATCTATTCTAATATCCCCATTACTAATAACCAAACAATCCACCCAATTTCCTATTTAAAATGAAAAACAAAACAGAGCCAGTGAAAGGAACTTTGAAGTACGAAACTACACTTGACATTTTCAAACGCTCACCAATTCCCAAGTTCCGAAGGTTCGAACGAGTAAAATATATAAAGGAAACCGTGCAAATACGAAGGAATGAACGTCACAAAGAAAACCATGAAAAATCCGCGCGAAATAAACGATTCGAAAAAGTTGCCTTGCAAAGACAGACTGAAGCTCGTGCCAATGGATCGCGTAAAAAGAATGCCTGTTGTAGATACACCTACCGGTTGGTCGGCATGCCTGGCAAGTACGTGATCGAATCGGAGCAATTAGAAAAACACAATGCTCGTAGCTGAGCGCAAACTTCGGCAAATTCTGAAATTGCACGTTCTCGTCGCAGAGGGAACAAACGGTGCCGTTAATTATTCCGCGATATAATACCATGACTCAACCATGAGTGGAAGTTTTCTCCGAGCCCGGAGCTGTTGCAGTGATTCCATGCCCGAGGAATGCCTGAATCGTGCGTGTCATTACACGTAAGTGGGAGTACGGTAATTACAAGGGGTCGGTGATTACGATAGTTTCTGCCTAATGCCTTGTTGTCCCTTATAATCACGAGTTCGAATTATCGTCCAATTTCCAGCCAGCGTCCGCACGATAGAGACCACGACGATATACGTACTCGCGTGACTTTCCATCCTACTCCTGCCTGCTACTCTCTGTCACTCTCTCTCCTTTTCCCTCGTCATCCTCCGGGGAAACTTTCCAAGGTACACGTTTTCCCTGCTCTGGTATAATACGCTAACGGAGCAACCACGACAACCACGAGGCAACGATAGCCGAATCGTCGATATCGGAAATGATTTTCAATAAGCAGGCCTGACTGTCAGCTGTCAATAAGCGATTTTCATCGTCGCGGACTAATAGCAACGGGGACGTGCCTCTGCCCGATGCAATTCTCACGCTCCGTTGTTAATACTGTTTATTTCCTATCGATCCTCCACCTAAGTACCAACGCGCAAACGTCGATTCTGGACCAGTCCTCTGGACCAACGATCACTGCTTCTCTGCTCGAGATATTTTCACGGGAGTCTCGTCACGTTGCTGAGCGAAATGTGAACGAAATGTTGACAGGATGTGGGCAGAAGGTAGACTGCGTGTAGACAAAGTGTGATGAAATGTGAACGAAATGTTGATAGGATGTAGGCAGAAGGTAGACAGGATGTAGACAGAGTGCGAGGAATGGGATGGATGAATGCAGAATGTTACAGGAATTGTCAAAATTAGGTGGTATATGTTAACAATGTACTGTAGGGATTGACAGTGATGGTGACATATTAGTAAATTATAACTGTGTACGAGTGACGATAACATACGAATTATCTCTTTAGAAGAATCTAGATCGATTTTCAACTTGATACAGCGTTCGATTTCACGATTTAATAGCAACTCAGTTTGCAGCAACTAACTGTCTAGAAAGTGTCCACTGACCACTCTTAGTCTCTTTTATATCTTTCCCACCATGCACACGTTTTCCAGTGTTTCCCTTAACATGATCGAATATGAACACATCGTCCAGGATTTTTCCCAATTGACCTGGACCTTGCTCCTTCGTAAAGCTACGTGTACATGGTGAAAAATTCACGATATTACAGTAGTGTGCGTTTGAGAATAGATGAATAATTGAGAATAGAGCGTGTTTTCATCCTCACTGATGCTGACTAACTCTGCTGACACTCCCTCGATTATAATGATCGCTATTGATGGAAAAGTGACGATCATCGGCGGTCAGTAGTGAGATCAAATGAGATAGGACATGGCAGTATCAGCATTAGTTTTCTGTTTTACAATAACTTCAAGAACTATGTCGATTCTAGCATATCCTATCTACGATCTACCAATGATCTTCGTCTCTGTTTTCGGTCAATATCGGTCACTGTCTGTAACCGAGCGAGTGTCAATAGAATTAGTCACCTGTGAGGATGAATGCACAGTACACTGTCAAAATGTACCGCCTAATTTTGACAATTCCTGTAACATTCTCAGTTCACCCTTCCTGTTCTTCACACTCGTGGAAACAGTGTCTTGAGCAGAGAAGCATTGTCCAGATTTGGATTCAGTGGATCTGATGCTCGTCAGATTTACGTGATGCATAGTTGCGGCAGAGACGGAGTATTTATTGTTTATTATTTATTATTTCGCGATATCTCGTGTCTGGATTTCGTCATTAGGGGCCAATGAAGAGATATATTTTCCATTTTCCAAGCTATTATTCATATATTTTCCACTAATAATTACAAAACACCTGGCTACTAGGTACCAATGACGATAAAATGCTCGGTCTCCCAAGCGTTGACAGGTTGATCCGTTTGTTCACCTTAGATCCGACAATGAGACGGGGTAGTAGATCAAGTTTACGGCACGGGTTTCACGATGGCGACTTTGCTGCGGGATTTAGTTAAAAATTATGCAAATTCGGGGAGCGGTTCGGGACGAAGTTCGAACGTGAAGTTTCACAGCGCGGAAATAGATTTGGAAGGAAAATTATTCGTCGAAGTCTAGCGTGGGTAATGGAAATTCGATCGAATGGCGGTCATTCGATGGGTCGTAGCGAATTACCATTTACCATTAGAACGATAAATTTTCAGGGATAATTCGTACGAAACGGGTGGGTAAAGTTTTGCTGCGCAGAAATAGGTTTCGCGTACAAGTTATTCGTTAGCATATTGCGTTCGACATGATGCATTAACGTTCTATGGTGTATTTTACACGGTGCCATTGTTTTAGCATCGGTAAAATTAATTCTCGAAGATTAGTTCGTTAGAGAGCTCCTATTCTAAGCTTTTCTGCTATAAATTCGATATTTCTGGCAATGATATAGAAAACAAATCGTTGACAGTGTTTTGTTTCTGTATTTTATGTTATTAGGTTATTTCGAACTTAGACTGAGAAATCGGAAGCTTTTTAATTATAGGAAATAAATATATGGTATTATTTTATAAATATATATGTTTAATTTGCTGTAGGTAATACGTTACGTTAATAAACCTAATTTAAAATGACTATATAATGACTATTTATAGAGCATTCGTGTATTTATTATTTCAAATAATGCGCGGGACCCAAGACCATGTGCTCTTGACAGCAAGAGGTCCGTCAATGTGTTAACATCGATCATAAATCTTCAGAGTTTTACCGAGAGACAACTGACAGTGACAACTGAGAGTGACAACCCTGAGTATAAAGGATTAAAGCACATGATCACGATGATTGATTTGAATCATCAGAGAGAAATAACAGAGCTAAACCACAACCACTGCTAAAAATAAATTGAGAGATTAACTATAAACCATATATAAACACGAATATATAGAAAAATTTGACCATCTTCCCGAAAAAATTACAAATTTCTATTCTCCATATCCATCCTCCTCTTCAACCCCCTAAACTCACCCCCGTGAATAATTTTACAAATCACCCTATACATTCATATCTTAAGCAATCATATATACGTAAAATATTTATATTTCATCAGAAAATCTAATTACTGGAAAATTCTTATGAAACATGCTACCTTAAAAATCGTTAACCAAATCGAATTTCGTCATAACTGGAGGAGAAGAAAACTAGTGGTAATTAGGAGAACTGTAACGCGAAAATTTGCGAGGCTGTCGTGATTAACACGGTCGCCCTGTGTATAAAAATTCGCGTTTCGCAAATTTCGAGATTATTCTGTTGTCTCTATGATCCTCTCGAAAAATAAAGAATCCGAAACCCTAATCGTTCCAAAACTTCTATTCTCCATCTCCAACCCTCCAAACTCACCCCCACTGTTAACTTCATGAATCACTCTGCACGACCATACCCCATGTAACCCTATACACTTCAAATATTTAAATTTCACCAGAAAATCTAGTTATTCAAAAATTCTTATGAAACATGCCACCTTGCAAATTGGTAACCAAATCGAATTTCGTCATAACTGGAGGAGAAAGAAACTCATGGCAATTAGAAGAACTGTAACGCGAAAATTCGCGAGGCTGTCGCGATTAACATGATCCCTCTGTGTATAAAAATTCGCGTTTCGCAAATTTCGAGGTTAGCCTGTTGTCCCGTGGCGGATTTGCACGCGCGGGCGCGAGTTTAAAGCGAAGCGAGGCATGTCCGCGTGCGCGAAAAATTCGCAAACATTTCGCGTCCCGCCTGCCATCCACCCCGTCGCACCGGAACGCCACAGTTCCGCCCTCTGTGGCATCAAAAAACCTCCATTTTTCCGTTGCATTTTCTGTCTAGACGTGCCTCCACTTACTCGCGGCCCGACACACGCTCCTCATCGTCATCGGGCTGCGGCACGATTTACTTTTAATTCTCATCAACGTGTATATCGTGCATCTCGCGTTTAACGCGATACCAACGGGGGATGTCTTTTGCCGACGTTGGAAATAAACGTTGAAAGCGCTTTTTACACGAGGCTTGACCTGTCGCTCTAAACCGTTTATACGTTTTTAAGCCCATTTTATTGGATTTTAATATTCCACAGACGTGCTCGAGTTTTCCCTTTTTCGCGTTTAGATAGCTGCGATATGAGAAACATCGTTACCGCTGCTCTTTATTTATACATTATTTCCGTGTTGTTTCTACGAATATTTCATTGTATTTTTATATCCCTATTTTTACGTTTACGTAGAATTGTGGGTTTTTAAATTGGCTGTTTCGAGTTTCGAGACTGGAAATGGTAAACTTTTACGAGATTGATTTTACAGATATGAAATCAAAAATCAAGTTTAAATCAAATCAGAATGACGTCAAGCATTTTTTTTTTTTTGAGAGAGAGAGAGAGAGAGAGGAAGAGAAAGAGGAAGGGAAGAAGTGTAGAGAAATGGTAAAGGAAAGGAAAGTTTTCGAGTGAACTGTATCTAATTGTAAGAATAACGTGCCTCAGTTTTGTTGTACGCTTTAAGTGTTTCGTGAAATATGAATATTACTCCAGGGGAGAATTGCGCAAAATAATGCGGGAAACTTCGTGCACTTGGTATATCTGACCTTGTTCCAGGATCACGACTAGTTTTATAATACCTGCGCCTTTCCAGATTAGCGAAATAATTTTTAAATTAAGATTGGCTCAGATTCTTCTAACTTCGCAATTTTTATTATTTCAAATTTTAATTTATCATTCTATTTTGGTCATTTATAGCTCGCCTTAAAATCAGATATATTTAACAAACATGCTCCCAAATAACAATTTACAGAATTTACAGAATGTACAATAGAATATAAAATACGAAATGAATAAATTTTATTCTATTAATTTTATAAAATTTTATAAAATTTATGGGAGTCACCATGGGTGTCAAACACTGACTGACCACAGTCATTCTCGAGAATCAGTATCTCGAGAGTCAGACATGGGGAGAGTGTGATCATCCATAATACGCCGTAAGATCCACAAATAACTATAAAACAATCATTATAACCATTGCGAAGTCACATATTTGGTGACCATAGTCCCAATTAGTACACCTACATGACGACAATCAAATATGGGATGACTATGGTCATCCTTAACACACTTGAAGAATCAAAAATGACTGTAACTATCGCAAGGTCACATATTTGGTGACCATAGTCGCAATTAGTACACCTATATGTCGAGAGTCAGACAAGGGATAACTAGCGTCATTTACAATACGCCGTAAGAACCAAGAAATGACTATAATCACCGCAAGATCACACATTTGGTGACCATAGTTCCAATTAGTACACCTACATGTCGAGAGTCAGACATGGGATGACTATAGTCATCCATGAGACGCCAAAAGAACCAGAAATGACTATACAAAAATCACTATAACCACCATGAAGTCACACATTTGGTGACCATAATCCCAATACTAATTCACCTACATCCTAAGATTCAAATATCGATTAATTACTGTCACGGTTAGTACACCATGAGACTCACCTATCGGATAACTATACATTCCCCGTTACATAGCGAAAGTCAGGAACTAGACGACTGTAATCACCATTACTGCGAAAAGGGTTAACCTCCGATCTAATATACTCAACATCCTCATGAGCGTCTGGGAACTAGGTGTCAGCAGTTACGAGTTAAACCCAGATCCTCTAACTTCCAAGACCTCTTCCACGAATTTCCAAGTTTCCACCTCGCCTACCATCCCATCTCTGTCTCTCCATCCCTCTCTCTCCCTCTCATTCCCAGAGAAACTTCGGCGAAGAAAAGAGCCGCTGGCCAGCTTCGAGCATACTTGGCACTCGTTGGGCGAGTACGTGGCGCGTAAAAAATATTTTTCACGCTGTCGCGTCCGTTTCCCGCGGTCGTTGGCGAACTCGGCCGTCGGGCAGCTCGTTCCTTATCGAACGAGAAAAAAGTTTCCCAGCAGATCACCGTTTGATAGAGCTCGCTTCCCCCGTTCTACATATTCATCGTATGTAAAGGGAACGCCGTGAAAACGGCTTGTAACGCAGATCCTATCCGTCACATAAATAATAGCGCTCATTATTTCCACCTCCTGAGCGGCTCGGAAACTCCGCGGCTCTCGATATCGTGAAGGGAAAATGGCAGCGTGTCGCACCGCGACACCCGATATTCCTGACAAGTGGGCGCAGCTCCTCCCGTTTTCTCCTCTTCACGATTTTCCTTATTTACGCAAGAAATAACGTCCCAGTTTTGTCGCGAAGCGAGTTTGTTGCACGCGAGTTTCCCAAGTTTGACACCCCTCCCTTCCGCGCGTTGCGCCCCAACGAGATGCACAGCAGCTAATTTCAAACAGCTGTACAACGTTTAATGCGATGTAGTCGGTTAAATAGCAGTTTCTTGCTTGCTGAAAATTTAATTACCACGGGTTTAGCATCGGTTAAGCGATAACCAAGTGACTCCTGCTCATGGGATTTTTTGATCCAGGCAGAGTGATTCTAGACGATGCTGATCCCTGTTTTCCAAAAATTTTATTGCTTTTACGGGTGTAAGATTAGAGACGTTGAATTTGATATCTGAGATTTAGTAAATGATTATTGTTCTGGCTCGTTTAATTTCATGCCAAACGTGGATATCACGAATCTGGCTCGTGATCGACATTTCGGGCCAAACATGAATATCACGAGTTCTCCTGCTCATGGGATTTTTTGATCCAGGCAGAGTGATTCTAGACGATGCTGATCCCTGTTTTCCAAAAATTTTATTGCTTTTACGGGTGTAAGATTAGAGACGTTGAATTTGATATCTGAGATTTAGTAAATGATTATTGTTCTGGCTCGTTTAATTTCATGCCAAACGTGGATATCACGAATCTGGCTCGTGATCGACATTTCGGGCCAAACATGAATATCACGAGTCTGACTCGTTATTGACATTTCATTAAGTTTAAATATAATTAATTTATCACAATCACATGCTCACACCTCTTTTCACTATTAAAACTCTATTGCAACTGACCTATGCCAAATCACTCTCGTTTTTGTTCTTTCTTCTTTCATACATTACATTATGTAGTATCCTAAAATTATTGAAAATTTTATTGTAGCCCCTCAGAACGTCTTATATAAACAGTAAGTGACAGTCAAAGTGTCAATCATCGAGTGGACGAAATTATGGAGTCCATGACAACCGAAAACAGTGTTCACTCGTGTCTGTGTAACTCGTGTATGCATACACGTGCGTTTGAATTTTCCACGAAGACGCGTTATTACGTTCTGTCAGTCATCCATTCGACAAAATTATTGTATCCTACACTGTCAACTATCCGATATCATGACAGAATAATTATTACAACGATGGAAATGAAGATCCAAGCGAATTGGAATTTCTGAATTTCGTATTTATAATTCCAGTGTAATTATTCGTATTTAAAGGGAGCACAAACTATATATCAGTTGATGTGTTGAATTATAAATTTGAAGGAATAAATAAGAACCTTAGAGCTCAACGACAAACGTATATCATACTTAGAGCTGGTTAGTCACTTGCAACTGGGCAATTGTATGAAAAAATGAGGTACGAGCTGAATCTAGTTCAAATCCCACGCAGACCCGTTTGTGAATAAACGATACCGCACAATGAACTTATTGCTATTCGGTTTAATCAGTGGAACAATGTTAGTACTCCGCATTTTTATGTAAATCCCTGCCCGACGTGTTATTTCGTTCCAGGCCTACGTCGAGACCGAGGCTTCGACGTTGCTCCTATACATTTAAATACACGCTGTAGCATGTAGAAAGGGAGTGAGTAGGACGAGAGAAAAATATCTGACCGATGGAACTTAGCTCGAGTAGTGTAACGAATGCGGAAAGAATTTCACCTAACTGGTACGAGTAATGAAAATATGGAAAATGAAGAAAATGCTTGAGAAAAGAGAATCAAAATAGATCTTTGCAGAGTTGGGTTTCAAAAGTACCTTTAGGTGATTAGTATTAATTATTATAGCAGGCAAAATATCTCGGTTACGAGCTCTCTGTCAATTAAATCCCACGCAAAATACCTGTCCTCAAAGTTTCGCTAAAATACTTAAATTTTACGAAGAATAAAAGGCATTTTTATTTTTAATATGGAAAATTAAGGAAAAGTTTAAATATTTAGCGAAAGTTAACGATTGCGTTAAATTATTAATACACCTAATTTTCCCTACGCCAAACATTCCACATATGTACAAGTAACAAAAATATGGAAAATGAAGAAAATATTTTAAAAAATAGGATCGAAGTAGATCTTTACCGAGTCGAGTTTCAAAGTTACCCTGGAATATTCTGTCACAATCTCTCTGTCAATTAAATCCCACGCGAAATACCTGTTCTCAAAGTTTCGCCAAAGCATTTAAATAAAATACATATTTTTACCCGATATGAAAAATTAAGAAAATACTTAAATATTTAGCGAAAGTTAACGGTTGCGTTAAATTATTAATACACTTAATTTTCTCTACGCAAAACGTCCCACATATGTACTCCATCGCGGTATTTCTATCTATCAAAGTTTCACTCGCGAAATAGTTACTCCGAAACTCTGCCCATTTAACACCAGATTTACCGAGCTATAATGTCTACATAAATATATTCTACACGTACAATCATGTCGCAGATCGTGCGATGAAATAAATAGCTATATACAATAACATACCCATTTCACTTAACATCAATTTCCCCGGAAACATTTCTGTGCACCCTATAAATATGAAAAATTAAAAATTCGCCAACTTTACGAGTTCGACGCTTCTAATATTAAACCGCGAACTTTCTCTTCGCTCAGATATCCAAAATTAAACATCCAAAATTATCTAAAAAAATATTGAAAAATTCAAAGAAACATGCAAAACCTCGTATTGTAAGGAAAAGATGCAAAGTGTAAGGAAAAGACGAACGAAACGATGAAACAGAGACTGCCGGGATCCAGCAAGGTCAGTGTCAACCGGGAGGCAACGATGACCGATAAGAAAGCAGCGGCGGAAGAGGGAGCGACGGAACCGGAAGTGGAAATTGTCTCGAGGCTGTCGCGGTGTTTCCTTCGCGGTAAGCAGGGTTTTTACTGGCGCCGCGATCATCTGTCGACGATTTGCGCTCGAGTTCTTCCTGCGTCTTCCTATCGAGGGCCGCGAGGAGAGAAGATTAAGAAGAAGAAAAGGGGAAGAAAGGGGGAAGAAGGGGAGAAAAAAGGGAGAAAAGGGGGGAGAAAAAAGAGAGCCGGGCGAAGAGGGAGCGGAGGAACAAGACTCGCTAAGTGACTGAGTGAGCGAGTGAATATGTAAGGGAGAGTGGGCTGGAGGGGGTAGAGAGAAAGGAAGAGAGAAAGGGAGACAGGGCTGCGCAAGAGAAGGAAAAGGACAGAGCTTTTTGTACGCCCTCACTCCGAGCAGAGCGGGTACCTTTATTTTTCTTATTTCCCCTTTTCCCTTCATCTTCCTCTTATTACTCCTTTTACGCCACGGTCCATTCGTCTCCTCCCTCTCTCCCCAACGGCTACTCTGATTTTTCTTCTTCTTGTACCCTGTCTTCCTTCTCCTACTCCTCCGCCTGCGGACCCGCGTCTCCCTCTAATCGCGCCGGCTGTCCTCCTCTGCGCCGGCTCTTCGTCCCTGTCTCAAGAATTTTTCGACAACTCGAGGAAACTCCATTCGGAACAGCTACTTCTTTGTCTCCACCGTGCTTTTCTCCTTTCCCTTTTATCTCGCGACAGTTCGACGTTTGTCGCTTGTCTTTCCAAAATCTCGCGTAAATTATTCGACGTTGGGCACTCGTGTTACGCGTTTCCCTTTTCGTACCTCTTGAAGTGAATAAGAAATCGACGTTATTGGGAACATAAATATTTTTATTTTCGCGAGCAACGATTGGGGGAGAGATTTAAATATTCCGAGAAATTTTCTCTCAGCTACTATTATATGTACAACAGTCTTTTGTATGTACAGGTGTACCTGGTTTTAATTTTAGGAACGATGAGATTCCCGAGAAAGGAAGATTTCAATAGTCTGTAGAATTAAAATTTTTGTACAAGAAAAGTTGATGGAAGGGCGAATTTTGTTTGAGCTTTTAATTTGCTAGATGTCATGTGACAGCTATTATATAGAATACTGTCAATGGCCACTAATTTTTAACACTTTGCACTCTGTTGTCGTCAATATGGCGACATGTAAGATATCCTGTAACTAGAATTTCACTGGATTTGTATCAAATATTGTTAGATAAAATTCCCGAAACACGGTATGTTTACTGATAGATATTATACCAGTATACCTTTGCCAGAAGAATTGATGAAAATGAAATGCTACTTGATTGGTAAACACTATACTATAAAAGCTAACAGGAAAGGTAAAATGATTCAGAGTTGCAGGTAGATCATATTAAAAATTGCTCCGAGTGCAAAGGGTTAATATTTTTATTATTTTATTTGGAAATATAATTGACAGATTTTTGAGAATTATATGCGAGGAACAACATTCCTGGAATGACCACCATTTTATAAATTATGATTTCGGTTTTTCAGTGGCTACCCTATATATATCGAATTAATTTCTCATAAAGGAAGACTCGAATATTTTATTAAATTTTCTCCTTTACTGGAAAAATTAGGGAAAAATTTAATTATCACTGTCACATCTGTTATACAGAATACTCTTTTGTATATACCAATATTAATTAAATATTCATGAACAGAAGATTCGAATATTCTGCTAAATTGTCTCTCTTATAAAAAAAAAATTAAAGGGGTTAATTTTATTCGAGCTTCCAATTTGCAAATTTTCATGTAACGTTTGATATGAAGAAAGCGGGAAATTCAAATATCCTGATAAATCTTCTCCCTTCTTTTCCTTCGTGCAAGGAATTAAGCGAAGTACTAATTTATTCAAGCTTTTAATTCCTTAATTATCATGTGGTTATTTCGAATTTTAAATTCCAATAATCTTTCAGATAATCCTCTCTAAATTCCAGCAAATACGCAACAAAATTAACATCGACTGTGAAAAGCTTTCCAAACACAGCAACACGATTTCCTAGAATTTCGTAATCGCGCAGCTTCGTCGAAATCCTCTTTTTCTCTCATTCTCCACCTCCCCTTCACCCCACTCGCAGCCTTTGGTTTTTGACTTCAACGATACGTGCAATTTCCCAGAATTTCGCGAACCCATTACCTCGTTCCACCGAAGATTCATTCCCGTTTCTCGAATCGCTTAACGGCAGGTTAACCGCCTCTAATTTTCGAAAATATCCAGGTAACAGGCATTTCGCAAGAAATACAATGTAATTTGTCATGCGGGCTTCCAGGCTTCCACAAGGACGAGGAATCAATCAGTTATCGATCCTGTCCGTCGAAGAAGACCAAGGGAACGATTTTGCCGAAGCGAAGGATCGAAGATGAATGGCTTAATTCCTTCTTCGTGAACGCATTCAGCCAGCGTCGATTTTTATCCATATCCAACGAAGCATAAACTCTACAACCCCTAGCAGGAGGGTTAGAACCCAAGTGAAACTAAATTATATATTATATATTGTACATTCGTACGAGAGAAATATTTCAAGTCTCGAGATAGTGAAATTGGAGAATAATTCAACGATATAGAGATTACGAGCCGTGGTGGCGCTAGTGAGTTCCGCACAATCGTCTTAAGGCTATCACGAGCAACAGAAGACGAATCAACGTTATGTCGGAGCTTTCTATTCTCGAATTTGCAACGCATTTGCATTTTGCAATTTACATTTGCAAAATACTGGTTTCGATTAACGTTATACATTATTTATACTATAATACGCGTTTCTAGATGTAAATGTATCATAAATATTTAAATTTAAACAGACTCGAATCATCGATAAGAATGGCTGTAAATTTAAAAATTCTGGAGTGAATTTGTCGAATCGAAATA
The DNA here is from genome assembly GCF_001483705.2 of Eufriesea mexicana. NCBI lineage: Eukaryota > Metazoa > Arthropoda > Insecta > Hymenoptera > Apidae > Eufriesea > Eufriesea mexicana. The sequence continues at coordinate 46,957 of NW_016908217.1, read as the reverse complement.
TTTAAGACACAATGGCTGTGCCGTGAGTTACGAACAGCCACTTGGTAGGATTAAGCGACAACTATGATTAACCTAGGCGATAATCGTGCACTCAATGTTACAGCTATCGCGTTAAGTGCTGTTTTTCCCATATTGTTCGGTAATTGCAAGGTTTGAAAAAAGTATAGATACCGATAATCAGATTATAACTTATAGAATATCGACGTAACGCAACTTTCCAATAGCTCTAATAGGAATTTCGATATTTATTTCGCTGTACGGTCGATATCGGTATCAACGAATGTACATTTTAATTAGACCGCCTTCGTTTGAATAAAATATTCATTATCATTAACATACGTTGACCCGCCGTACTCCACTTTCGTTTCGCTCGATAAGTCCCGCGGCCCTAGCACGAGATCAACAACCGAAAGCTCGATCTCCCGAGCAAAGAAACGATTAATTCGAACAGCTGTGCATTCGCGGGTATTCTTTGGCCAGGCTGAAAACCAGACCTCTATTCCCTTCGCCGTTCTCACTCGCGTGATCTATTTATGAAGGAGAGTAATGAAACTGTGGAATACTGCATCGTAATAATTTTGTTACGCGACCCGACAAGGTGCACGCAAGTAACTTCGGTAAACGGAGTGGCACGCAAGTAAATTTAATAAAGTGCAGGGCACGCGACGATCATGGCAACTTTTTAAATTATGCCGCCAAAGCAGCGGATTAGTCGTCAACCCGCGACCACGCTTCCGATTCCCATTGATCCTTGTTGGTTATGGCAGAAGATAGGTCGTTAATACTCGGAGGAAATAAAACGTGGCATTTTGTTCAGATTAAATTGTACGCAGGTAGAACGGGAAAGCGAAAAAGAAAGGTACGCGAAAGACAGCTAGATGGCGTTTGTGTCACCGCTCTTAGTGACATAATGACAGTGACAACTATCGGGACATATTCGCGATACTTATTCAAATATCCTGATAAATCTTCTCCCTTCTTTTCCTTCGTGCAAGGAATTAAGCGAAGTACTAATTTATTCAAGCTTTTAATTCCTTAATTATCATGTGGTTATTTCGAATTTTAAATTCCAATAATCTTTCAGATAATCCTCTCTAAATTCCAGCAAATACGCAACAAAATTAACATCGACTGTGAAAAGCTTTCCAAACACAGCAACACGATTTCCTAGAATTTCGTAATCGCGCAGCTTCGTCGAAATCCTCTTTTTCTCTCATTCTCCACCTCCCCTTCACCCCACTCGCAGCCTTTGGTTTTTGACTTCAACGATACGTGCAATTTCCCAGAATTTCGCGAACCCATTACCTCGTTCCACCGAAGATTCATTCCCGTTTCTCGAATCGCTTAACGGCAGGTTAACCGCCTCTAATTTTCGAAAATATCCAGGTAACAGGCATTTCGCAAGAAATACAATGTAATTTGTCATGCGGGCTTCCAGGCTTCCACAAGGACGAGGAATCAATCAGTTATCGATCCTGTCCGTCGAAGAAGACCGAGGGAACGATTTTGCCGAAGCGAAGGATCGAAGATGAATGGCTTAATTCCTTCTTCGTGAACGCATTCAGCCAGCGTCGATTTTTATCCATATCCAACGAAGCATAAACTCTACAACCCCTAGCAGGAGGGTTAGAACCCAAGTGAAACTAAATTATATATTATATATTGTACATTCGTACGAGAGAAATATTTCAAGTCTCGAGATAGTGAAATTGGAGAATAATTCAACGATATAGAGATTACGAGCCGTGGTGGCGCTAGTGAGTTCCGCACAATCGTCTTAAGGCTATCACGAGCAACAGAAGACGAATCAACGTTATGTCGGAGCTTTCTATTCTCGAATTTGCAACGCATTTGCATTTTGCAATTTACATTTGCAAAATACTGGTTTCGATTAACGTTATACATTATTTATACTATAATACGCGTTTCTAGATGTAAATGTATCATAAATATTTAAATTTAAACAGACTCGAATCATCGATAAGAATGGCTGTAAATTTAAAAATTCTGGAGTGAATTTGTCGAATCGAAATATTTAAGACACAATGGCTGTGCCGTGAGTTACGAACAGCCACTTGGTAGGATTAAGCGACAACTATGATTAACCTAGGCGATAATCGTGCACTCAATGTTACAGCTATCGCGTTAAGTGCTGTTTTTCCCATATTGTTCGGTAATTGCAAGGTTTGAAAAAAGTATAGATACCGATAATCAGATTATAACTTATAGAATATCGACGTAACGCAACTTTCCAATAGCTCTAATAGGAATTTCGATATTTATTTCGCTGTACGGTCGATATCGGTATCAACGAATGTACATTTTAATTAGACCGCCTTCGTTTGAATAAAATATTCATTATCATTAACATACGTTGACCCGCCGTACTCCACTTTCGTTTCGCTCGATAAGTCCCGCGGCCCTAGCACGAGATCAACAACCGAAAGCTCGATCTCCCGAGCAAAGAAACGATTAATTCGAACAGCTGTGCATTCGCGGGTATTCTTTGGCCAGGCTGAAAACCAGACCTCTATTCCCTTCGCCGTTCTCACTCGCGTGATCTATTTATGAAGGAGAGTAATGAAACTGTGGAATACTGCATCGTAATAATTTTGTTACGCGACCCGACAAGGTGCACGCAAGTAACTTCGGTAAACGGAGTGGCACGCAAGTAAATTTAATAAAGTGCAGGGCACGCGACGATCATGGCAACTTTTTAAATTATGCCGCCAAAGCAGCGGATTAGTCGTCAACCCGCGACCACGCTTCCGATTCCCATTGATCCTTGTTGGTTATGGCAGAAGATAGGTCGTTAATACTCGGAGGAAATAAAACGTGGCATTTTGTTCAGATTAAATTGTACGCAGGTAGAACGGGAAAGCGAAAAAGAAAGGTACGCGAAAGACAGCTAGATGGCGTTTGTGTCACTGCTCTTAGTGACATAATGACAGTGACAACTATCGGGACATATTCGCGATACCCCTGCTGGGCCTACGACGACTCGACAACGATTCCTTCAGGGATAATACCGATACGATTAACGATAAATAACGAACAACGAGTCGTGAGTTGATCAAATGATCAAAATGGAAACAATAGCTACAGAAGACTGAAGCACACTCGAGGATTTACTGTCACGGAATTGTTCCATTTCTCTTATCGTAAATAGATGTTAGGTAGATTTTCCAAATTAATTTTCATTTTTATTAACAACGAGAAACTATCCATGTAGGATTTCTATTAGATTATATAAATTATAGTAACAATAATATTTATCAACGAGTCAATGAACGAGTACCCTTTGCCTTTCGCTATACATGCAATGCAGGAAGCATGACAGAAAATTTGTAAAAATTCGATAAATTGGAAACAAAGTAAGCATTGTTGAATATTATGAATAAAACTAGATTGGAACGAAGGACCGGAAGGGATCCGGTTGGTCATTCGAGTTTGATGACCCAAAAGTTGCTTAAACACTGCCCGGAACATCAAACGCTACTTGCCACTCGCCGAGCGCAATTAGGAGCAAATAATTGCAGGCGTGTAAACTTGTCTGACGATAATGCGTTATAACTACCTCAACAAAGTTGCACAGACCCGGGAACCTATCCCATTCAAACAGTCGAGCAGACCCGATTTCCTACCAGCTAATCCGGCAAACGTTGGTCTGTTCGAGCCAACAAAGGCAACGATCGAACGTCGATCGTGGTAACGTAACATCCCGCGTAACTCATCCGGGGAGCCGAAAAATCGTGAAACCCGGTCATTCAAAGCCGATGGAGAATTATCGTCCGATTTCCATTCTGCCCCGAGCCGGATGGCACCTAAACGCAGGGAGTAATTGGGTGCAGGAGGCAGCCGACCGGAGAAACTAACGGAATTCCACCTCTCTGAGGACTTTTACGCGAAAACTATCGTTCGCAACCCATTATTACGCGTGACTAACAAGAAGAAGAAGGATGGAGCGACCGGAGAGGATGAACAAAGACGAGCCTAACGAGCCGAAGAGGGAGATGGAAGACTCGCGAGGCCAGGTGGAGGAAGATCGGCGAGCGAGAACCAGGCTACGGATGGAGACAAAGAAAGGAGAAAGGGAGGATAAAGAACAGATAAAAACACGAATTTTGAGGAGAGTGGAAGAAGACAGAGGTAGAGTCTAACAGAGCAGAAGATAAATAAAATTTTAAAGGAAAAAGGAAGCCAAAAGGAAGAAGTCTAGCTACGAATTGATGAAAGGATAGCTGAAAAATAAGAACACCAATTTGCTGTCAATTCGATACTTCTGACAATAATATAGAAAATAAATAAATGAAACTGTTCTGTTTCAGGATCTTATGTATCGTCACGTTATTTCAAACTTAGGTTGAGGAACCGGAAACATTAAAAGCCGTCTTCTATTCTTAAATTATGGAAAAGAGGACAAGAACATGGTACCATTTTATAAGAAGAGTTATTCAATTTCCTGTAATAAAAAGACAACAGAAGAATAAAAACTCAAATTTGGAATGATACTAAAGGAAGGAAGAGAGAAAAATAACAAATATGAATTTCGAAAAAAGCAAAAGGAAGACAGAGATAGTGTGATACTAGCAGAAGGTGGATAAGTAGATCAAACTTTAAAAAGAGAGAGAGAGGCGAAAAGAAAAAGGGCCTAAGTATGAACAATGACAGAGAAGTAAAGTAAAAAGGAAAAACCCGAATTTGGGAAGGGAAGAAAGGGTGAGAGATGGGATTTGGCATGAGCAGAAGCTGTAACAGATAGGTGAAATTTAAAAAGCGAGGAAGAAAAGACTAATCTCGAATGCAGGAGGAAGATGGGGCGGTAAAGCGAAGAGGATTTGAGTTTTAAGGGTTGTAGAAGGAGACGAGACGCGAATCGGAGCGAGGAGAAGGGAAAATGGAGGAAGAGAGGAGACGAAGCCACGGGGACTGGAGTAGCGAGATCCGAGAAAAAGGATCGGTCTGTTGAACGAGAAGAGAAACGCTGGAGAAAATGAGGTCCGACAGGGAATGGGACGGATAGGGGAAAACGAACGCTTTTAGTACGAGCTGAGAACGATGGAACATGAAATCATTGGAGCGTTCGTTGTAAATGGCAACGAATCAAATGTTCGTAATTAAGCGAGGCAAGTTTCGATCCTTGACGCGAGGTGGAGTTGTTCTGCAAGATCCTCTCAGAGGAAACTTGTCGACGTCTTGATTTCGAGTTTACCGGTATATAAGAGAATCGTGGAAATTGTGCGAATAAACCAAGCGAAATATATATTTAATTAATTCGCGAAAATAGAAATCAGTATACACGATAGCATTGATAAAAAGTTACATAAATTTCCAAAAAATTTGAAGAAATTGAAGAAACTGAAGAAATTGAAAGAAATTGAAGAAATTGAAGGAATTTAATAAATTGAAGGAATTTAATAAATTGAAGAAATTGAAGAAATTGAAGAAATTGAAGAAATTGAAGAAATTGAAGAAACTGAAGAAATTTGATGAAAATAATTTTCCATACAGTATGGAATTTTTATAAAATTTTTTCCCTGTATACCTTGGAATAATAATTAATCAGAATTTTAATCATTAATTTTAATTATTAAACGTATTTTAATATATTTCAACGTATTTTAATAATTAATCAGAATATTCTAATATTTTCTGAATTTTAATTTACAATATTAAAATTTAGGGTCAGACTAACGCGTATACAAAATATAACGAGAAAATATAGAATCTTCAATAATTAAAAGATAATATTATTCAAATATTTTTTGCATGCAACGTAGAATACAATTTTTTCGCCATGCACGTAGGAATAATTTACAATATTTTAACGTATTGCAATAATTAATCAGAATATTCTGACATTTTCAGTTTTAATCTACAATACTAAAATACAGCGTTAGAATAACGCGAATGCGAAATGTAACGAAGAAGAATAGGATTTTCAATAATTAAAAGATAATTGGTGTTATTAAAATGTTTAACGAACTTAATAGCAATATATACGATATTTAATATTAATATTCGTATGTTACTTGCTCGCGAGAAAATATTCGAACGCGTATTTTTAGCGAAATCGTGATTAGAGGAACTGCAATTGTGCAATAACGTTCGAAGTGTTTTGCATAGAGGAAGCCATTAAGAACTCGAAGTTAATGCGGAATACGAAATTCCTAGCGCGAAAAAATTGAATATGCGGAGGAAAAGTTACGAACAACATAAAGATAAATCTGCCGAGTCGCTTAATGTGCCTCCTTAGTTACAGTGCTTTATACGAATGGTAAATTATCATCTTTGGCATGGTATCAAGGCCACGCATTCGTTCTTTCAAATCCGAAGCTCCGGATATAAAAAGAGGACGCGAAACTTCGAGCTTTTATCTTCGAAATTTTTATGTTACCCTATAGCGCCGTTTCCCACTGACACCGAGGATAATTATGTGGGTTTTTACGAGATTAATAATGGTACTTTCGACAAAATCTGCTCTTCCTTCTACAACTTTGTAACAGCTTTGACCTCGTAAAAATTCACGTCAAAAGATTTCCCTCGAATTTCCACCGAATTTCCTTCTTACTCGTGCTCTAGATAAAAATTCATGGGGTTTGAACTTTGAAACTAGTTGCTAGATAAATTATAATCCGTACTGGAGTAGTCCCAATTTGTACAGAATTTTTTTCCATTTTAATTTTCGTTTAGGCTTCCTAAATTTAATTCGATCCTAACAATTTCCAATATTTACTCTTTTATTACTTATTTACTTTTTATTTACACTCACATTCGGAAGTGCCTGCAGGCTCAAAAATTTCCAAGTTCAAAGAAAATTAGAAATTTTAAAAAAATCCGAGTCCGAAATGCCAATTACTATACATTCCGTTACTATATTGCTATTACTATATACATCGCTCCCATACGAAATTGTCAATAATTATGTAATAATTAGATTTCTGACGTGGCCACGAATAAAATAGGACACGATGCCTCCAAAGAATCCAGTAAAATGCCAACATCCGTAAAAAGCATAAACAACCGACATATCCCAAACACCTTTGTATGTCATGGGGTTAAATGGTGGAAAAAGGAAGATTCCACGTGCCTGAGCCCAGATGCCTGGCCGTCGCGAGGGCCAACGAAACCGCCAGGAACAAGTAGAAAAGTAGGAAAAGCAAGGTGTCGGATCGACAAGCGTGAGGAAAACGAGGGCCGAAAGGCGAAAAGGCGGGAAAACGGGGTACGAAGATAGAGGACCAAGGGCAGACGCCATGCGGAAAGAAAAGAAAAGGAGGAAAGAGCGCGGCAACGATTAGATACGCGGCGAAAGAGAACAGACATGTGTGTGTTCTCCAAGAGTGACGGAGAAGGAGACGGAGAATCGAACAAGGAGAGACACAGTGGTACAGAGACGAAGATAGAGACAGAATGTTAGAGGGAGAGACAGAGACAGACAGATAGAGAAAGAGACAGAAACAGAGACAGAAAGTTGGAGGAAGAGACAGGGATAGACAACTAGAGACAGAGTCAGACAACTAGAGACAGAGTCAGACAACTAGAAACAGAGACAGACAACTAGAAACAGAGACAGACAACTGGAAAAAGAGACAGAGACAGAAAATTAGAGGAAGAGACAGGGACAGAAAGTCACAGGAAGAGACAGAGATAGAAATAGAGAATCGGAAAGTCAGAGACACTGTAAGGAAGAAAGACAGAGACAGAGGCAGAAATAGAGAATCGGAGAGTCAGAGAGAGGGAACGACGAAGAAACAAGAAAAAGAGAGAGAGAGAGAGAGAGAGAGAGAGAGAGAGAGAGAGAGACATAGAATAGAAGAAGACACGCGATTTATTGGCAGCGGGTGGGAGCCGGGTGGAAAAGGGGGAAGGGACGCGCGCGCGCGCGTGTGGTTGTATCGAATAGAGAAAAGAGAGAGGCGAAGAGAGAGAAAGGAGGCAGCGAAGGCCGACCGCTCGTCAAACGTCTCTCTCGGCAATTCTTACTCAAAATTTTATCTGTCCCACGCGCCTTTCTCGCGGCGCGCCCCTTCGAAACCCGCCTTTGCCATTTTCCACGTGACAGCGGCTCCAATCTGACACGCAAACGCCAACTCGCCGGGGGATTACCATTCGATTCTCAATGCGAACACCATTGTTTACCAACGAATTTTTCATCCCCCGTCTTCTTCGCACCCCCCTTTACCAAACACCGATAGTCTTTCACTGCTTTCCAGTGTCCCCTGCGCCTCCATGGGGGTTCGCGAGGGTCCATAGGTATTCATAGGTGTTCATACATCGAGATGCCTTTGTTCCTAGTCCTACAGTGCAATTTTCTTTTCCAGGGATTTTTGGAAGCTTCCAAAATTAAACGAATATGGCAACACGATCGAATTTAATCAAATGTGGTATCGTTTCGTTACGCGATTGAGAAAATGGCGCCGATATTTTCGAATTATTGACAGTGCAGATAAATCAATCTGAATGGTGGTAATCGTAGCTTGATCAATATTAGACAGTTCCTCGTTGAGGATAAAAATATAGAATATACGAGACCGGGAAATTAGTTGGTTATTACCTTCTACGAAGTTCGGTTTTCTAAACTTAAACTACCATCACGGATCTTAGTCAAAGAGGAATTTGTCCTACCTGAAACAGAAAAAGAAATTCCTCATCAGTATAAATTACAAATACCAATCCTTGGTAAAGTTATATATCGGGTGGTCCGGAAAGTTCGTGCCGATTTTCGGGGCACCTATATAATTTAACCCTTTGCACTCGGCGAATTTTTTGTTACAAAAAAATAGTACTTCGAAGACTTTCTGCCATAAAGTCGACGATATTTTCAAAAAGATAAATAAGAAATCGTATGCAAATTGAGACGTAGAATTATTTTACTTCGATATTCCACGCATCGTTGGGTAATGGTAAATTTGATATATTAATTAACATCCATCTTTAGAATCTGATTAAATGGCAACTGAGAGTCATCTCTTGAGTGCAAAGGGCTAATGAATGTATGCTAAAATTTCAATCTCCTGCCTTTCAATTTTCTTTCAAAAGTCGGCACTTCCCGGACAACCCGATATATATAAAGCATTATATCCATATATAATAGCATTATTAATATATAAGTAATGTATAAAGTATTATATTCATCGTATTCGTGGGACGTAAAGGAAAGTGTATTATTTTGCATTGATAGAATAATTTAACGTTATTATAATGGAAAAACGAGGAAGAGGCAACGATGGAACGAGCATTCGTGAGAAAAAGGACATTTGGTATACAGGTTTGAGGCAAAAAACATGCTCTCTGATATTCCCCGGAATGGAGACTATTATAGACGCTACAGCTGCCAATTTCAACATTCACAATAGACGTTGAAACAAAAAAAGCTATTTCCCGGAAGAGGAAAGCGTAAGGTTATCCTACAGCATGATAACACCGCGATACATATTGCCGTTCGTATTGGACAGTGTGCTGCAAACTGATCGAGAAGCGAGTGCCATTTTACGCGGAATGTTCTTCCTACATTCCACTTTTGGATTTCACGATCGATGGAACACGGAGTCTTTAGAAAAAAATTTTTAAACACGGAAGAAATCCAGTTACGAATCGACCAATCTATTGTCTCGAAAAGAGTATCGTTTCATCGTGGAAAAATTCAAGCTATTTCCGAAAAATGGTAAAAAATGGTAACCCATGGAGAAGAGTAATTCGTTTACTTAATATCTATATCTATATATATATATAATTATTTAAATTATTTAATTAAAGTGCCTCAAAAAAAGTATCGCTTTATGGCGAAAAAATTCAAGCTATTTAAAAAAAAATGGCACAAAATGGTGAAAAATGGTAACCCATGGAGCAAAATAATTCATTTACCTAACACTAGATTGTCCAAGCAAGTCATTTTGACTGCTTTTTAATTTCAAGTAGACAAAAAAATTATGTATATATTGATACAATTTCTTAGAATTTTGTGACTTTTTGTACAACATATAAATGCGTTTATTCATAATTGTAGTTACCTCCCTCTTCCTTTATTTCTGGTATATATATATGTGTTATACCTATATTGCCCAAAAGCAATCGTTTTGACTGCTTGAGAAATTTAAAATAATCAAATGACTCTTATTATTGTAATGTGCCGTCGCCGTTACTCGAACCTCGACGGTCGGCAATTTTGATAGCGGCGAATTTGTTAGTGGCGAATCGGATAGCGGCGACTTTGTGTTCGCGATAGCTCTCGATCGTTCCATGACGATCGAGAGCGGACATCAACGAGAGGACGACCGCACGCAGTGCCTAGAGCCAGTTCTTGGACGAATAATAATGCATAAATTATTTTTTTAATTGTTAATATTTACTAATAACCTGTTATATAACTGTAAATAATATAAAAAAATATTAAAAATTAATTTTAAATAAATTCCTTTACATATTAGTTATTCTTTCACAATGCAGTCATTTTGACTGCTTTTGGGCAATATAGGTATATACTAAGTTTCAGTCTTTCTAGTGCTAATATCCATATATATATATAATTATTTAACCTACTCAATAGAATATATAACTTAATTATATAACTCTATAATTAATAAATATCGATGTAGAACTAAGTAAGTTTATTAACAAATAAATTATTACTATTAATACGCGATTATAGTATTTAATAAACATAACTATACAGCATAACTATTGTAGTTAATAAATATCGATGTAGAACTGTGTAACTTTATTAACTAATAAATTATTACCATTGATTCGTGACTATAGTATCCAATAGACACACGAATATTTAATTTACTCAACCCATAGTTATCGTAGCCGCTAAATTACTAATTACTCCGTATTAGTTGCACGCAACGATATGCTCAGCAATGGGAGTACAAACCACTTTAATTACTAGAAAACTATCTCAGTCACTTAATATAGATATACGACTGTTTAAGTTACTAAATTAGTTGCTTATTTCCCGCCTTCGATCTTATCGATACACGACCAATAGATTCATAACCGCGTTATTTCAATTACCAAATATCGATACGCGACTACTCAAGTTACTCGCTTAATCAACTCTTTCACCCCACTTAATTACTCCCAACACCGCAACCACTTAAATCCACTATCCGCTATCGTACGTATCACCAAGTACGCGTAAACATTCCCGACCCCGAAACCATTACCTCCGCACGCTCCATCCGACAAATAGACAAAGAAAATGCAGAGCACTCGGAATAAGTAACAATTTCCACCGCGGTAAAGACCGCTCGCCTCGGCCAAGTACGCGGGAATTCCAATCGAAATTCCAATGAGCCCAAGTTTCCAGGGTGTCTCGGATTAGGTGGGGTATTTTCGAAGAAGGAGAAGATTCTTTGATCCCGTGGCCTGGGTCAGGTATGCGTCCGAGGAAACAAAAGGGGCTTAGGATTGTGAAGGAAAGGTGAGACTATCGATTATCGATAGATCATCCGTGTCTCGTCGATATCGTTAGAATTTTGTTCAATCGAGTTTTACAAATGACTGCGAAGAATGCATTGGTTATGATAAAATTATGCAAAATTTGAATCATCTTTGCTTCGTTAGAATTTCTTGAAATTTAGTAACTATAATTGTACAATAATTAATTCACTATAATTATGTACAGTATTATAGGTAACTCGTTACAGACAATGTATCTGTAAATTTCTAATTCATAAGAATTTATGATATATTAATATTAATGTTTTGAAATAGGGAAGGATGATGTCAGTGAAATAATGGCTGCCCCGAAATTCATGTAAGAAGCAATTTTGATAGAAAACATAGGTTTTGAATTTAAAATTGTAAATTTGTTATTGGTTCATAAAGTATACATCGATATACTTGGTATCTTAGTATCTTAGTATATTTTTCTTTTCGTTGATAACACTTTAACACACAAATGGCGCAAAATTCAAATCTTACGTGAATTTTGGGACACCCTATATCTTGGTAAATACATTAATAAATTACTGCAATAAATTCAGGCAAAAATGAATTTATTAAAGTACTTAGATGCTCGGATGAGAGAATTTTCTGATAATAGAATACAAGCATCTCAATTTTTATTTTTGTATATTTCAAAACAGAGTAATAATAAAAATAAGAAACGGTAATTTTGATTACTTAGTTTTTAGATTTGGTGGTACAGTTTGGTCTGTTTTAAACATTAGAGGGTATTTTCTACGTGTTTCTGTGATATTAAAATTGTATTAGGGAGACGTTTATATTCGTGTCTTTGTATTGTACTTCGTTGATCTTGTTGACAGTGGTTGCTGATAAAGTGGTAAGTTGATGATTTCGAATTTTTCAACAAGTATTCGCGGATAATCTTATAGACGTTTATATTCGTGTCTTTGTATTGTACTTCGTTGATCTTGTTGACAGTGGTTGCTGATAATGATCGTAAGTTGATGATTTCGAATTTTTCAACAAGTATTCGCGGATAATCTTTAAGTGTCTATCTCTCAGTCTGACAATGACTATCCTGTCTTTCAGCTCATGTTCCAGAAAGGCATTCACTGATAAAAATTTTGACATTTGTTATATTCCATATCCTATTCCATTCTTCCCTTTCTATTCCATAGATTGACTCGAGATCTTGATAGAGAATTGGGTACAATAATAATTTATGTAAGCTAATACTCGTTGCACCAAGTATTACACATGCAATATTATATCATGTTGGAATTTCTGTACTGAAAATAATATAAAACAAGATCGATTTACCGAATTTCTAACGTTCATTAAACTAATCAAAGTATCCCTGTTTTCCAGACAAATTACCAAGGAACAATGGCGAAGCTGGAGAATTGCTTAATTTGATTCAATAGACAGGGAGTCTGCTGCATCTGCGTAGGGATCAGCTGTTTCGTCTGCCCTAATTTCATTGCGATTAATTCATCGCGATCCAGCTCGGTTTAGGGATATATTTCTCAAACAAATATCGATATTCGTCGATAACCCGATGGATAATCACGAGTCTGTCTCGGAAGATACGAAGCTTTGCCTGCTCAGGTGTTTCGTCCGCTCTAATTTCATTGCGATTAATCCGTCGCGATCTAGCTCGGTCTGCGGATATATTTCTCAGGGAAATGACGATGTTCGTCGATAACCCGATGGATAATCACACCTCTGTCTAGGGAGATACGCTTTCCCTGCACCTGTGGGCGGTGCTCGCGGAAACGTGGCGTGCAGCGGAAGAAAAACGGGCATCTATTTCGAGGATTTTCGTGCAGGCTAGTTGGCAGCATTCGCGGCCCCTCTGCCTCGAGATGTGCTCGTTAAATAATGCTAGCTTTCGTGGAAGTGCTCGATCAGCGTGACGCGAGGGAGAACTGGCGATTATTTATTTTCGCGGTCGCGATTATCCGTCGCGTGTCTATAACGCGACGACCGGTGATTCGTTCCTTCCCGGTTTCGTAATGATCGATTTCTTGCTCTCCACCTCGCCTCCCGGTGAATACGAATGAATTTTTTCTCATCACGCGAGATCGAGCGCAAGCCTTCGTCGCTTCGAGCTGTAAGAGTCTGGCTAGAGAGACTTCCCTGCACGAGGCGCGGAGTTGTTCGGTAGGGAAGCCATCTTGGATCGAATTCCCGTCGATTCCTTCATATTGCTGTTAGTTCGCTTTGCTTTTCGCTTTTATCCGACTTTCGGTTGTTCTTTTCTTACAAACCACGGTCTAATGTTAACGGTCAGGTGATCGGTGAATGAGAAAGCTGAATGTTAAAAAATGGAATAACGGGAAAGTTTGGAAAATTAATTAAGGCTAGGACTACCGATCTTTAGTGGGTACCTAACTATAACGTGCGCAGATTATAGTAATTTCAACGGTACGATGAATATGAGTGAATATATTGATTACAGTTCTTTGAGTTCTATGAGTTGATACCAATTTTATTCTTAAAGCAGGTGTATGTATTCGGTGATTGCAAAAAGGAAAATTCTGGGACTAGTTATTTTGACTGGGTTGGTAGTTCTAGTTAGTTACTACTTAACACGCTACTTACACGTTTTTTCGATTAACACGTATTAACACGTACGAATATCGAAGGAAAAATCGTGAAGACGAGTGAACGAAAATTTTGGAAATAATTGTCGAAAATAAGATACGTCTTAATGTATCGAATATAGAAAAATTAATCTCTCAGGAGAAATAGATATATCTTTAAATTATGAATGACGAAGAGGTTCCGGAAATGCATGAAGTGTTCATTTCACACGTTAGATAAGAATTAGGGGATCAGGGCGCTTTTCTTTACTCTAGTTTTCACTCTCTACGCGAATAGTCGGAATACTTGAGATATACCTTCCTTAGGAGAGAATAAAGATAATTGTAAAATACAGATAGTTATTTCTTTTTACCCATAATCCCAATAATAATTATTTCAGGTTACACTGTCTTATTTTTTGTATAATTACCAATTCAAAACGCGTATTTAAATATAATATATAATACTAGGTTGAGTGTATAATAAAAATAAATATTATCATTGTCAATGGTAGTGACTGCAAAAATAAAAAACCCAAAATGTATCATTTTGTCCCTTTTGATGATTCTAGTCTTAATTAGGGATATGAATATTTTAGAGAGAATATTTTCAAAAAATGTAACAAATTTAAAGTTACAGGAATCTTAAAATTTTTCACAGCGTTACACTAAACATTATAGATTTCTATAATACCTCAGATCGCAGTGTTTACGTACAAAATGTGTTCGGATAACGGATTAATCGAATAGTAGAGAATTCAGATAACGGGGATCCGGATAATCGAGATTCTTCCGTACATTCTTTCGATACACCGTATATAAAAGCACAAAACTAGAAATCCATGGAAAATACGTCTTAGAATATAATCCACGCGCGTATTTCAAATAATCGAATCGATAAAAATTCGTAAATTCGATTGAAGTTAACTCCCCTTTGGAGTTACGTTTCATAGACGGTCGCGTTAGCAAGAGATCGGTGAACGATTCTGTTTTACCGACCACAAAGCTTAATCATCGAGTCGCTTGATAGACACTCGAGACGATATTTGCTCATGTGAAGGAGATAAGAACATGGAGTACAGAGAAACGTTATTCGATGTATCAAAACATACCAAGTTCTTATAAAACAGCTTTGCAATAATTTCGACGAAGAATATTTATCTGTTCACCCGAGAATCGACAAACATACAGACGGCCCTCGACTTTCGTACAATTCGTTATTTCGCACATTTTTGAAAATTCAACTTTGTAATAGTATGTAAGAGTATGCAAACTCCGGTTATCGATAAGGCGGCGTGAGTGCCGAGCACGTAGCAGTGATAACCGGAGCCTCAAAACGAAGCGGTGATCCGCTTGATCATCGCGGTGGATTAACCCTTTGCACTCGAGAAATGACCTTCAGTCATCATTTCATAAAATTTGGAAGATCGATATTAATTAATATATCAAATCTAATGTAATGTAACAGTACTACATGTAACATAACGACTGAAAGGCGCCTCTCGAATGCAAATGGTTAATAAAGAAAACACCCGAAAGCATTTAAACACGTTTCTTTAGCTTCATTATGCGTACATAATGATAAATAAATACTTAAAACACAGTTTTTGGTGCATATATTTCACATCCCTCTACTTTCCAACATTCAACATTCGCACACACATTCAGGGACCAATTGCGTGCAAAAGTCAAGGGCCCACTGGAGGTACATGAAAAATCCTAAAATCGAGTCAAAGCAGACCAGACGAAATCCAGACTGAACCAATCCCTTCTGGAAATTCTTGAAATTCCATCACGGTGCGATACATCCAGTTCGCAACGAAACGGAAACCTAGGTGGATATACGATCGGGTCCGCGGATAAAACACAAATTGGCAGCGTTAATCCCGGGTTCCCCGTAAACCGACGCCACACCGACGCTGCATCGACGGCCTGTCGCGGTGTCGCGACGAGATATAAACCTTGGAACGGATAAAACCAGACGATATTCCCCGCGGTGGTCGAAAAGCCTACCGAGGACGACGTGGATCGGCGAAAGGACGAAAACGGGACGCCGACGCGAGAATACGCGTCGGCTCGGGGGGCCGCGTACCCCCGGAGTATGGCGCCGCGCCTTTGAGGGATTAAAGCGTCGCGAGGGTGATGAAACACGGACCGGTGTACGTTATTAGAAAAAGGAAGCGGCAATTTGTTCGCATCAGTTCGAATAACGAACCGTGCCATATCGTATATCACTGTAACGCCCCGACATTATAATAACGCGTCGCTTCGGGACTCGACGCTGAAAGAATTGCTAGGACCACTTCGATGTGGCTTAAGCGAGCTATCCGGGAAAATACGGGCCCCGTAAATCGGACACCGCAGCTGGCTATGGGAACGGATGTGCCTAAATTCGTGAAACGATCGATTTAGGAGGTTCGATCATGGCTGGAATAATATTAACCCTTTGCACTCGACGAATTTTTCGTTACAGAAGAATAGTAACTCGAAGACTTTCTGCCATAAAGTTGATCTTCAATTCAATCAATCAAGCAGGTACCATTTTCAAGTAAAACGGCAAATTATGGATAGAAATGGAAACTAATTTTTTGTATGTTTTATAACAGTTAACAAATTGATATATTTATATAATAATATTTAAATATTGACGTCAATTCGCAATATAATATTTTAAACAAATGATTCACACTAACTAGAAAATTCTTTTCTATCTCTCGCTCTCTCTTACACTTATTAACACATGTTTACTCTTTGAAGATTCTCACGTATCTGTTTCAGTCTGGTACATTCTTCTAAACATTTTTTATATGCATTCACACTAGATTCCACTCGTATATATTATATTTATATCATATCAAATAACTTTCATTTATTCTACCTCAATACCATTCACACACATAAAACCAACACTCACACTCCCATAATATCCATACTCACACAAATTTCGTTCTCCTGATCGATAAGTAAACGATAAAATAAATTTGGAACCGCGGTGGTGCTTTTGGAAACACCAAAAATCTGAAACAGGAGAGCAAACATACAAATCTTCTTCCCCGATCTATAATTCTCCAGAAAGAAACGTATTTCCGCGGCAAGGTAAACAAGAAAATAACTCCAGGATTTCAACCTCGGTATCTAACAGGAAAAAAGGAAGTAGACACGAAAACACGAATTTCGAAACGTCATGCAACTCGGTTATCCGTTCGGAAGTTGAATTTTATTTTCATCGCTGCTCCGTATTTTTCCGCTTCATAATTCCCTGAAAATTTATTTCCCCGGACAAGTTAAACAAGGAAATGACTTTACAATTCCTCTCCTAAATTTCGACCCGCGAATCGCGAAACATCGTGCAGCTTATCCGTTTCCCGGTCAAATTTCGATCCGATCGCCGATTTTGACTTATATTTTACCATTCGATGGGATCTAACCGGAAATTTATTTCCGCGATGAATTAAACGGAAAACCAGCTTCGCAATTTTGTTCGTAAATACGAGGGAAAACGGGAAATATGAATCGAGAGCGTTGAATTGGTCGGTTGAGAAATTTCGAAATCTCCTGTAACTCGGTTATTCAGTCTCAGCATTGGCTCTGGTCCGAATTTTACCGTTTCACGAGTATTTAAAAGAAGACGATTTAAAAGGCTATGTACTATGCGTGGCTGAAAAGAAGTCATCGCGTTCAGTTACGGAGCAAGAGGGGTATTCCCCAAATAATACCCACTCTTCTATGACACTCCCAAAACTACTACCTCCAAGTTCGGTAACGTGATACGTTAACATAGGCATAAGATATCCGCAAAATTCTTTCACTCGAATAATAGAAGACGCAATTGAAGACCTAGGATTGGAAATACAAAGCAGTGAGTCGGATAAGGCACTAGATGACAATAGCTCAGAAGATTTATAAGGTAAAGGAGTACAAAAATAATAATAATTAACATCATTTATGAAAATTGATTTAAAATTTAAGATGTATTTTTTATGATAAATTAATTATGTAATTGCATCATACTAGATAACCGTTTAAAAAAATCATACGATACAACATAAATATAAAAAATATGTGTAT
>NW_016908217.1:12884-28800 GCF_001483705.2 Eufriesea mexicana | reverse complement strand
ATCGGAAGAACCTGAAGTTAATATACTTTTGGGATGAGTCTACGCTCTTGCATCTATTTGTTGCGTCTGTCTCACTTTGTCTCGTTGCTTCGTCGTTTCCTTTGTCACATGGTGTTCTATGACAGAGCTAATAGGAAGGGATCAGTTCTGCCAATAAGGGAAGCGCTTTACTCTGCTTCTGCGATGACGTTAGAATAGTTGAGTTGGTGGGGATTCGGTCCTACAAGTTTCTCAGATGACTTCTTTTCAGCCACGCATAGTACTCGGTACGGCTTTTGCAGAGTTTCGTTTGGAAATATCCAGGGAAAAAATAAAAGCGAATGGAAGACACCCAATTGGTCGCCCCGCGAATTTCGAAACATCGTGTAAGTCGGTTATTCGTTCGCATTACCGGTTGCAGTACCCAATTTACCGAGCTCGTATCTTCGTATTCGGTAATTCCCAAAGAAAATTATTCCCGCAACCGAGTGGCGAAGAAAATCACTGCGCAATCTCGCCAGGAAATCCCGGAATTTTCAAAGAAAAAGGAAGAAAACTGGGAAATATCAAATCGGTCGTTTTACGGATTTCGAAATATCGTGCAACCCGATTATCCGGCCTCGTTACTAACTGCGGTATCCAATTTACCGAGCCCTTATTTTCATACTTCACGCTTCTCGAGGAAAATTATTCTTGCAACAAAGTAACCAAGAAAACTAGTCCGCAATCTCACCTCGAAATCTAAGAAATTTCAAGGTCAGGGAAAGGAAAAATTGTATTTTTTTATTCGTTTAGTATAGACTGGATACTGGCTACAACGTATGCTAATCAGAGAACACAGTAATCGAAGTGACAATAAAATCGCATAAGCTGGATCCTAATTGGATACAAACTCAGAAATATACTACTGATTTGCACTCCTGATAATAAATTTTCAACTAAACACGACAGTACGAAATTATTTAAAATTGCTCGAATATTTTGTCCGTAAAATGCTATGATACAGGTACAAAACGAGATTTTAAATTCGTTTGATATTTAATAAAAGAAAAAAAAAGAAAAAAAAAATAATTTAAATCTTCAAGGAGAAAACAAGGATAATACTGCTACTATTTCTAGGGGTAGTATTTGGGAGTGTGAGGGAGGTTGAATGAATGAAACTCATTTTTCCTATAATTGTGCAATGTGTGATATACAGGGCGTTCCAAAAAATGTATACACACTGCGTGATTATAAAAACAGGTATATATTTAGATGGATTACAGATTACAGAAAAGATTAATTAGACAGAATAAGGTATTAAAGTGTGTATACGTTTTTTTGGGATACCCTGTGTATATTTTTAAATATATATATATTGAATATTCATTTTATTAATATTTTATAAAAATTACGATTATTATTGAATATATATATACACGAATATTCATTTCGTTAATATTTGATAAAAATTACTATTATTATTGAATATTGAATATCTTGATATTAAGAATTTTATTAATTATTGGAATTACATTTCTAACATTATGAGAACGAAAATTATTATTTTATACTCGTTTAAAAGCTCTCGTATACTATTGCCCATTCTACCGACAACAGATATCTTGGGTAATTGATAGTTTTCAATTGTAATAATAGATTTTCCGATAGAATGTATTGGTTAACCGACTAAGATGACCATAATTCATAACGTTAAACTTTTCACTCCTGAGTTATGAAGTTATCCTGAATTAATTTAACAAATTTTATTTTTATTTTCTCGTAACCGGTGAATATAGTCACTCGTAATAACGAAAGGTTTAATAGAGTAGGATTGAATTTAATTCAGGATTTAATAAGAATAGTAGAAATTCTTGCCACTGTACCATCTGTATTGAATTAGGAACTGGGTAAAAATTAAAGCGTGGACAAAATAAAACTCGCCATATTGTAAGAATATATAAAATTAGGCGAGCTCTGGTTACCGATAAAGTGGCGTGAATGAGGAGCACGTAGCAATGATAACCGGAGTCTCAAATCAACGCGGCGATCCGCTTGATCCGCAATCAATGAACAAAGAAGGCCCATCCCTAAAAGGGCAGGTCGAGAAGCGTACGGGGCAGTTCCGAGACAGTTCTTAGACAGTTCTTGGGCAGTTCTTTGAGAGGAGTTATTGAGAGACAGTTTACGGGAAAGACAAGAGCGTGCTTAGCTCATAGCGAAGAGAAGAATATCGAATCGGCCACCGAGAATTAGACTTGTGACCTAACCCTCGCTTAGAAACACCCCTTACAATATCACAACAAAGGTTAAAGGTTGTCTCTTTTCAACAACTGCCCGAATTTTTCCAGTTTTCTTCCCCAGGAGGAAAAATTTTCCCGCTACATCTAGGCCCTTTCAGGCCACGCCATATATTCCCCACGTCTATTTTAACAATCTGCATACACCTTCACTGGGTTTCTCGTAAAAGATTCACGAAAAGTTCAATACACGAGTTAATTTTACCACCCAATACGAGTTACTTTCTGCAATTATTTCCGACGATGACCTGTTTTCGAAAGCGCGAATCGGGTGCGACAAAACGGAGTTTCCAATCCTGACATTCTAAATAATTTCCTTGGATTTATCTATTTCCGAATCCGGGTCGCATTTAAATAAATATTTCATATCCCACCTATCCAATTCCATTCACGGATTCCCAATTATAGCAATCTCATTCTCCACTTTTCGAGTAGCTTGCAGAACCCAGAACACCAGAAGAAAATTGTAGGTTACCGACAATAAGTATCGTCCTTCCAGATTCTCGCGTACAGTCTCGAGTTTTCGAACGGGGGGATACATTTGAAAAATGCAAGTTTGCAAGTTGCAAAACTAGTTCTCGTGTTTTCTAGGCAAGAATCACCGGAGGAAATATTTCGAGGCAACGTTTCGAAATTTCCTACCGAAGGAAAACCGCAACGGCAATTTCATCGATGCGTTTCGAACTGAAAGATTCAAAATGGCCGCGCGAGAAAGCCGCAGCTTGCACAGTTCGAGCGGAATGAAAATAAAATTGACAAATAAAATCTGTTCCATTTCGTTTCTTTCCGATATTACACGTACCCTGTGCGTATCCCGACACTTTTATTTCCACTTTGTCGTCCCGTTCGACGCGCTGTTCTCATTCGAAATACAAGTAAAGGGAGTTAAACTCGCGATTAAATTTTATTAAGTAACGCGGGAATATTTATCGAATTATAAATCGAGTATGTAAAGTAGACGTAAGTCTACGCGATGGTAACTATAATTTCATTACGGGATTCCTCTACGCCGGGGTACTTCAAAGATCGTCGACTTGGACTGCTCTCTTATTTTCTGACAAGTAGCAGACGTGATCTCGGGAAATCGATAAGTATTACCTTAGGTAAGATTTAATTCAATACTATTACGTTCGTATGAATACAAACCAGTTGTGAGAACGAACCAGGTATTCAGCGTACCTTTGAGGTCTTTACACGAAGGTAAGTCTTTTTTCCATTTTGTTGTTCCCCTATTATTTTGTTTCTATTCGAATATAGCGTTGTACACAGGGTGTCTCGTTCGAGTAAGTGATTTTTAGAAAATAAGGACGAATTTTAGTATTTTAGTTTATATATTGGTATTTTATATTTTTTGGCTTTATTTATAGCACCTATTCACGGAATTTTTCATTATGTCGAGTTAAATGGGACACCCTGTATATTCAACGCTATTTCTGTTCTCGAATTTTTACAAATTAGACGGATAGAAACACGATTTCCTATTATACTCCATCTTTATTCACCCTTGCTGAAAATTTCACTATTAATGAAATGATAATAAAAATTCGATTAATCCTATTAATCTTTTAAGAACAATATTCTATTCTCTATTTTCTCCACACAGTCTAAGGTATTTTGTACAACATAAATTTTATAAATAAATGAATATTAAATCCAGCTTTTGGATACTTTTCAACCATAAATCACTTACAAAATTAATACTAGAGATTATAATTCAATACGTAATTGTGATCCTATCTAAGTGAAAATTTCATTGCAAAATTATTACGGATTTGATAGCTTTAGAATTAACCCCTTGTCTTGTAAATTTCAATGGCGCATGCCATAGTCAACAGCGATATTGCATATGTCGAGACACGTCGAACATGTTGAGTCATTTTATGCGAACGTGACGAAGAATAACATGTAATTGAGACAGAAAGACATCGGCGAAAATTCACGAGCCTGAACTATGATGTTTATGTTGGCCCTATCTGTAAACCACGGTTTTCACTTGTGATACTCGACTTTGATCCGATTTCCTTTCCACGAGTCGCGCACGATATTGTAGACCAAGGGGTTAACTAACCACTAACTATTCTTATTAGAATAATTTCTAATTGTCCTCTAAATAAAGCCTAAAGTCAGAAAATTGATGTGTGATGTTTATTTTGGCCCTATTTGCAAACCACGACTCTCACACGTGATATTCGTCTTTGGCCAAATTTCCTTATCACGAGTCTCGCACGATGTTGTAGACCAAGAGGTTAACTAACCACTAGATATTCTTATCCGAATAATTTTCAATTATTCCCCTTATAAAGAAAAAAAAACGACGCAGAAGAGCAGCATCCCCAAACCAATCGAACAACCCTCGCTCCGAGTCCTCTAACCCTCCAAGTCCGTCGATCCATTACAAAATTTCGACTCTCGAAACCCCCAATTGCACCATACCATAGACCAACATTACCAATATACCAGTATACCAGTATCTCAACACGCAGAGGTACAAACCGCACCCAATCGGCTAACTTCGCAACGAGGAACCACGCGAACGTGAGAAGCCGACTCTCCACGATTGTTCCTAATCATCGTGACGCTTTTATCGCGACATTGGAATAGGAAACAACTGCAGCCACGGGGTGCTTCCTTATAAAAGGCCGGGAGGCTCGTGTGTCGTGTCGACGAAACGGAAAAGCGCCTTTAGGGTCGGCTCGAAAGGAGCATCCAGCCACGCGCATTACCACCCTATCTGACGCGCTTGCCACGGGGTGGTTAGCCCTTATCAGATCGCACGTTAAGCACAGGTGCAAGCAACGTCCGTGTGCTCGCGCGTGTACGTGTGTCGCAGACGGTGCAAGCTCAGGTGGGAGAGGCCGTCGGCAATTATCGCGCCTCCGAGAGGCCATGGGGACGACGGGACACCATGGCGTTTTCCGTCGATCGATATAAGTACCCTTCCGAACCAGCGACGAGATTAGCAGCTTCTTCGCCGAAAGCCACCCCTCCAGTCTGCTCGCCCGGTCCTCGCGCGCAGAAGAATTTGCAAGAGGAATTCGGCAAGAGTCGGACCAACGCAAAAAATGGAGAGTTCGTGCGGGGAAATGGTGGCTAACGGGTTTTGCATATGAAGACGTTTTGGGGTTTGTAGTCGTGCAAAAGAGTTGCTTTGGATCGTTCTGTCAGCAGGTTTGACGAGTACGTACGTTTTGGATTTAACCAATAAGCTGTGGCGCCCTCTGTTCAGAGCGCGCACCTATATGTGCCGCGAAAATCGAACGATGACGAGTATACTCGTCAATCACAGCTAACTGATTAAAGTAGTGTACATTTTGCACTTGTGGAGGAGAAATTTCGAGAAGAGTCTGTAGCGACCATTATTCTCACCCTCGCCATTAGATGGGTGCCAACTTCAAGGAGGTTCTCGGGGACTTTCTCGCAAGTTCTCGGAAAACCTCCACTTCCTATACATATAACTTCCAGACCTTCCAATAGCATCCATGTCTAAGGTAAGGCCTGTCAGGTAGCCTAACTGATGAGTACACTAGCAGGCCCGGGACGAAACGCATCCCTTCTACCTGCTACATAACATAGCAAGATGACCACTAGAATCCCATGCAGGAAACTGTATTATGTGTAATTTAATTTTATTGCCATTTGCACTCTCTTACTCTTGCTAATAGATGGATTCCTGCTTGAAGAAGATTCGAGGACTTTCTCGCAAGTCCTCGGTAAAATCTCACCATTTCCTATATACACAATTTAAAAAATTTCCAATAGCATCTAAGTCTAAGGTAGGGCCTGCTAGGTAGCCTAACCGACGAGCCCACTAGCAGACCCAGGACGAAACGCATCCCTTCCTTTTCCTTTCGTCCCTTCTAGCATCACCGCCAAATAGAGGATACCTGCTAGAGGATCCGACTTCAACAACAGTGGGGGTGACCACCAACAAGTGTATTTGGGTAACTCGTGAAATTTAAATTTAGATTTAATTATCGCGAAATCTCGTGGAAATAGCTCGCGTGTAACCGGCAAGTTGCGTGTAGATGACGATCGAAATAAGCGATCGACGGATTTATGAAGAATTTTTGGGACAACGCTGAATCGGCAATTGCTCGAGTCGCTTGAAATGAATTGAAATAAAAATCGAACCGAGACGCGGTCTTTTCGTGCAATTTCTTTCGCCTCATCCATCTCTCTTTCTTAAGATAAAGGTAGCTCGGTTTTTAATACCTCGGAGATGAACTGGAAAGATATACCCGCGTGTGCTTTTAGAAACGCCAGCTAACTCGAAATACTCCGGGAAAAGGAAATAAAGCGACGATTCGGTTTTGATAAAAAATTTTGGACACGGTACACGCTGCCGCAAGTACACGCAAAGGGAACGTGATTAAGGGATGAATTTTAAATTGAAGTTCCAGCGTTATAAAGGAGATTAAAAAAGAGAATAAGCAAAAATTTTCATAGATGGAAAATAATCCTTTTAAAATACCGCATTCGTACGTGTACTTCGTATACGTGTCGCAGTGCCTAGGATAATTTCTTTCTATTTTCTATAATCTCGAAATTGCGCCAAATCAAAAAATATGATACAAGATAACACAATAAAATGAAACCATCTTTGACACGATAGTAGAAATCGAACCTTTAAATCGAGTTTGTAGCTTTAATTAATTCCCAATTAATTCTTCTTAATTCATGATATATTTAAATATATCAAGACTTGAGATTTCGCGTTTTATATGTATTACTACTAATACAACTATACTAATACAATACTATACCAATACTATACAATACTATACCATTGCTATACAATAGTATAACATTATCATACTGATACTATACAATACTATACCATTACTATACAATATTATAGCATTACTATAACGATACTATACAATACTATATCATCGCTAAATAGAATACCATTATATATTTGCGCTAAATACGGTCATAGTGTTTGAGAAACAATGTTAATCTCACTATTCAAGACAATAATGGTGAGATGCCATTGGATATAACTGAAAAAGCTAAGCAAGATATTTCTGTAAATTTACCTAAATTGACAGCTGAAAAATATAAACTGCAGAAATTTGCAGTCATTGATTCTCGTCAATAAATACCACACACACTGATCAACTCCTGCACACACGAGAACGAGACAAACCTATGCATGACATGGAAAAAATCTCTCCACGTTTCATACTTCCAGTCGATCGTTCCATCGTCTCGATAAACTGCCATTTTGAAATATACTCGCCGACAAACCGGCCATCAGGTTGGAAATTACACCGGCGATCGATCGAAATTTAATAAGAATCGTGCGCGCAACGATCTAGCGACAAACATTGAATATTACCGATACAATTTAGCTGCCATAATCGTTACATTTTGTAGCGGCATTTATCATTAACCGACAGAGAACGGTAACCGACATTCGATGCTGATCGTTCCTAAATATTCATCGGACAGATACGCGGAATAAAAGGTTGTCACTTTAAACGTTGAATAATGATTGAAAATGACCGTTCACCTGTCACTTAATACTCGCGCGCGCTCCAGTGGCAGACTCGCGAAGGGAAACAGGCCCGGTCCATGTGCATTATTAAAAGTGGTTGAATAATTGACGACAGCACAACAATCATCTTCGTCCTTAATTTACCTCAACCACCACGAGAGCATAATGCATCCGACTCCGCGTTCCGGCTAAACGTCTCACTGATATCGGCTGAACGCCGTTCGTCAACGATCGATAACGCTATCGCGATATATTCAGATCAATTTTCACCTGTCGCCATTCGCCGCGGATTTCGCCGTGAATTTTCCATTGCGAGCATTTGCCAACCTTTGCGGTATACGCTGGGAAAAACTGACAGGCAACTTGGAAACCGTGCAAATATCGCGATCCCTCGCGATTTTTCAGTAATCGAGGAAGGGCATTTTTAGAGATAGATTCCTTTGCACTCGAGTCGTGACGGGAAACAAAGATACACGATTAATTATTATATTTAAATTTATTTATCAATCTTACTGAACGAGAGCTGACAGTGTTAGATTAATTCTTTAGGTATTATATTTTGAGGAAAAGGTATAAAGATGTGTGATTCCTTTATCGAGCATCGAGTTTACTCGTTCATCTACTGTTTATTATACGATTCTTGAAATAAAGAGTCACTCTCTTGCAGAATATAGTTTATTCTTCAGTGTCTTTGGTTTTGGCAGAGTCTAGCAACGTGAGACTTCGTGCTACTTATGAATTTTATTTATTCTGCGATTTGTTCTACGAAAGGGTGAATTCGAAGTGCAAAACCGGATTAACGTGGTATCGTGGGCTGAAAGATCCCAAGAAGGGAAATAGTTGTGAGAGAGTAGTTGCATTGTACGTTGGAGTTAGTTCAATATTGGGTCAGTGTACGTGAGTAGCGTGAGAGTTAGTCAGCGTTTAGAGTGTTAGCGTTAGAATTGTAACCAGCGAAGGCTCGTCTTTTATATCCAAATACGCCATTATTATTTATTTAATAATCAGCGACTCTTTGCGAGTGTTTATATGTCTTTCCAACCTCCTTTGACGCTACAAATTGAGGGCTTGTCCGGAATTGAAGAGAGTCAGTACTTTAACGTAAAGACAGAGGTTACAGAATATAGATCGTATAGACTTTTTACCAATTTTTACCAATTTTTAGTTCTGCAATCGAGAGCAGAAGATTTCATTTTTATTGGTTTACTATACTATTATTAGTATACTATACTATTACTATGCTCTACTATAGTATACTATACTGCTACTATACTATAATATACTGTATTATTACTATACTATACTAGGTATACTATACTATTTCTATACTATACTATACTATTTGTGCTATTACTAATTAGATATTTATTTTTAAATATCTTGAACTATACTTTTGACAGATAGGCCTTCCGCTTCCTCGATTCTGGCGTAATTTGTAAGAAGTTTTGAAATATGAAAAAAGACATAAACTTGCTTTGATATAGACCGTATAGCGACGTGGGATTTAGAGTATCGGACACGGTGAATGTACCCCGATTTTTATAATTTCAAGCGAAGAAAATGTTGTAGTAGGTTACTTAGACGATGCTAGATGTTGATGGACTTTTGAGAGAAGTGGATTACATATGGAATTTTAACGACTAGACGCTCCTGTTTTATTCGGACCAGAATTTAGACGTCGAACCAAAAACATCGTTATTCAAGACAATAATGGTGAGATGCCATTGGATATAACTGAAAAAGCTAAGCAAGATATTTCTGTAAATTTACCTAAATTGACAGCTGAAAAATATAAACTGCAGAAATTTGCAGTCATTGATTCTCGTCAATAAATACCACACACACTGATCAACTCCTGCACACACGAGAACGAGACAAACCTATGCATGACATGGAAAAAATCTCTCCACGTTTCATACTTCCAGTCGATCGTTCCATCGTCTCGATAAACTGCCATTTTGAAATATACTCGCCGACAAACCGGCCATCAGGTTGGAAATTACACCGGCGATCGATCGAAATTTAATAAGAATCGTGCGCGCAACGATCTAGCGACAAACATTGAATATTACCGATACAATTTAGCTGCCATAATCGTTACATTTTGTAGCGGCATTTATCATTAACCGACAGAGAACGGTAACCGACATTCGATGCTGATCGTTCCTAAATATTCATCGGACAGATACGCGGAATAAAAGGTTGTCACTTTAAACGTTGAATAATGATTGAAAATGACCGTTCACCTGTCACTTAATACTCGCGCGCGCTCCAGTGGCAGACTCGCGAAGGGAAACAGGCCCGGTCCATGTGCATTATTAAAAGTGGTTGAATAATTGACGACAGCACAACAATCATCTTCGTCCTTAATTTACCTCAACCACCACGAGAGCATAATGCATCCGACTCCGCGTTCCGGCTAAACGTCTCACTGATATCGGCTGAACGCCGTTCGTCAACGATCGATAACGCTATCGCGATATATTCAGATCAATTTTCACCTGTCGCCATTCGCCGCGGATTTCGCCGTGAATTTTCCATTGCGAGCATTTGCCAACCTTTGCGGTATACGCTGGGAAAAACTGACAGGCAACTTGGAAACCGTGCAAATATCGCGATCCCTCGCGATTTTTCAGTAATCGAGGAAGGGCATTTTTAGAGATAGATTCCTTTGCACTCGAGTCGTGACGGGAAACAAAGATACACGATTAATTATTATATTTAAATTTATTTATCAATCTTACTGAACGAGAGCTGACAGTGTTAGATTAATTCTTTAGGTATTATATTTTGAGGAAAAGGTATAAAGATGTGTGATTCCTTTATCGAGCATCGAGTTTACTCGTTCATCTACTGTTTATTATACGATTCTTGAAATAAAGAGTCACTCTCTTGCAGAATATAGTTTATTCTTCAGTGTCTTTGGTTTTGGCAGAGTCTAGCAACGTGAGACTTCGTGCTACTTATGAATTTTATTTATTCTGCGATTTGTTCTACGAAAGGGTGAATTCGAAGTGCAAAACCGGATTAACGTGGTATCGTGGGCTGAAAGATCCCAAGAAGGGAAATAGTTGTGAGAGAGTAGTTGCATTGTACGTTGGAGTTAGTTCAATATTGGGTCAGTGTACGTGAGTAGCGTGAGAGTTAGTCAGCGTTTAGAGTGTTAGCGTTAGAATTGTAACCAGCGAAGGCTCGTCTTTTATATCCAAATACGCCATTATTATTTATTTAATAATCAGCGACTCTTTGCGAGTGTTTATATGTCTTTCCAACCTCCTTTGACGCTACAAATTGAGGGCTTGTCCGGAATTGAAGAGAGTCAGTACTTTAACGTAAAGACAGAGGTTACAGAATATAGATCGTATAGACTTTTTACCAATTTTTACCAATTTTTAGTTCTGCAATCGAGAGCAGAAGATTTCATTTTTATTGGTTTACTATACTATTATTAGTATACTATACTATTACTATGCTCTACTATAGTATACTATACTGCTACTATACTATAATATACTGTATTATTACTATACTATACTAGGTATACTATACTATTTCTATACTATACTATACTATTTGTGCTATTACTAATTAGATATTTATTTTTAAATATCTTGAACTATACTTTTGACAGATAGGCCTTCCGCTTCCTCGATTCTGGCGTAATTTGTAAGAAGTTTTGAAATATGAAAAAAGACATAAACTTGCTTTGATATAGACCGTATAGCGACGTGGGATTTAGAGTATCGGACACGGTGAATGTACCCCGATTTTTATAATTTCAAGCGAAGAAAATGTTGTAGTAGGTTACTTAGACGATGCTAGATGTTGATGGACTTTTGAGAGAAGTGGATTACATATGGAATTTTAACGACTAGACGCTCCTGTTTTATTCGGACCAGAATTTAGACGTCGAACCAAAAACATCGTACGGAAGAAAAATGAAGGAAATTACGAGGTGTGCTGTCTACACACACGAAAGCGTTAAGGAATTCAAAGAAAAAGGTACCCGGCGAATTAACGAGACGAAAACACACGCTTTATGAAAACGAAAGACCAGAATCTATGAAAAAGAATAATGGATTGTTTGTGCTCACGAGAGCAACGTGCAAGACGCACATAAAACGTGTATTATAATAAAAAGTTGATCGAGGATAAGCGCAACATTAATGCGCTGCCTGTTTTACAGTGAACGTATGCGAGCCGTATGTAAAACACAGGAAACAGTTTAAAAAATACCACTGGCCTTCTTGCATCTACAATTACATCCGTAATCTTCGAGAATATCTCGTAGGGAGAAATTATTACTCGTTGAATTCATTAGAAATGTTTCTTCTTCTTCGTGTTATGCTCCCTTGTTGGCAGGGTCAGTGTTTAACAAATAACATTAACCCTTCTACAGTGTGGTAAAATTACGAATTCAAATCCAAAAAATGTCCAGCTCTGGTATGTTCAAAAACACTTCAGCATGTAATAAAGAATGTAAAGAAACCTGTTTTATATGAATCTCGTTAGTAATTAGTTCGTGCGTAGTACTTGACGCACTGCCTGTCACTATCACGGGATAAACTATTCGGTACTTGACGTCCTGCCCGTGACTATCATAGGATAAACTGTTAATGGGTTAAAACGATATCGAAATTCGATCCACATCCAGAATAAAGATGATTTATCATGACTAGCTAAATGTATTATACAGAAATAGTCTAATCGGTGTCAAATAATACGACGAAGATAAATAATTAGATGCAATCGCGTTCCCAGCTGAATGAAAATCAAGTAACGGTTAATTTCGTCTAAAGTAGTTGCACCTTTCGGATAATGGCGAAAATAAAATATCAGAAACGAGTCGTTTCATGTCCTCAGGCAGTCCTAGTATCAATTACCAAGTGGTTCTATGCTTATCTGCACCGCGACTTAACTCGAGCAACGTTATTCAAGCTCAAACTTAATTTTTCTTCGACTGTATACTGATAGCCATGTTCCATGAGGATTAAACCGCAATCGAGAGATTAAAGTACACTTACGTCCCGTCTACTTAAACTCATAGTTCCAAGAGTTCGGTTCAAGTGCCGATGACTTGCGCTCACGAGCAAACATAGCAAACACGTGCCAACGTGCCAACAACTTGCTGTGTTACGTCGAATTAGAAGAGAAATGCCTTCGATACATAGTGCCTATCAAGCATAGCCACCAAAAATCTCAAAATTCTGCCAACTCTAGGGACCTGGTGGATCTTCCAAATAGTTAATTTAAGGATCACGCAGCTGCAATGTCAAATACTTTCGAGAGAATACAGGAAGCACCAAAGGAGA
The DNA here is from genome assembly GCF_001483705.2 of Eufriesea mexicana. Classification (NCBI taxonomy): domain Eukaryota; kingdom Metazoa; phylum Arthropoda; class Insecta; order Hymenoptera; family Apidae; genus Eufriesea; species Eufriesea mexicana. Next base: position 15,730 of record NW_016908217.1, on the reverse strand, counting down.
CAGAAAGAAAGATAAGACAGCAGAGGTCCTACCAGATCAAAGGAACGAAGGGTTTACTCAAACTCGAGGCTCTTTAACCCCTTCCTGTGCCATTTAGCTGGGCGAAATCCGAGAACAAAGGGTAGGTGTCAACTGCTTTGTAACAGAGATTATAAGAATCGTGACCAATTCTCGTGGCATACTGATAGGAACGAAAACCCAATCACATGACTAGTAAAACATTATTCCGTGATGTTTGCATTTGGCCCAATTTGCTATCCACGAGTCTGGCTCGTGATAGTCGTGTTTGGGCCAAAATCTTCATCACGAGTCCGACTCGTTAAAATAGGGAAGGGGCTGAGCAACCCGTGGTTCGAATCGTTTGGTGCAAGCACAATAGGGAATCGGAAAGTCGAGCCAAACGATAGGTAGTCTAATCGCACAAAGACATAGAGACAGACACTTGGGAATTTTTCTAGTAAAAGCCTGTGCCATGACAAAGAAAACGAACATCACCTTCTGATATCTTCAGACATACTGTCTGAAGTTTCTCCCGACTGTTACGTCCAATTACTCACTACGTGCTATCACACCTAGCATCTAAACCGATTTAAAGATCAAAACAGGAAATCTTAGGAGTCTAGAAATTCCGTCGAACTCTGCACACTGTCAACCCCAGTCAGGATCGATTCAAAGATCAAAAACGTCCAATTACTCACTACGTGCTATCTTACCTAGCATTCAAACCCACCCCTCGTCTGACTTAAACATCGAAAAAGGAAATCTCAGGAGTCCAGAAATTCCGTCGAACTCTGCACACTGTCAACCCCACCCAGAATCGATCCAAAGATCAAAAGAAGACGCAAAGGAAGACAATGATTGTCTGGCAAAGGGAGAGAGAAAAAGCGATGAAAGGGATGAAGAGGAGAGAGATAATAACGGACGGAATAGATCGGATAAGTGGCGCGCTAGGGTAAAGAAAAAAGATGGCGCCAACGAGATACACGCGTTTCGCACGCCACGTTACCGATGAGCCGATCCGAGATAAGGCGCAACTAGGTTACTCCACGCCGTTGCGCCATTCCGGCTTAATTGGTCGACCAGGAGGAAGGTGTACGAGCCGCGGGTATACACGTCGCAGTAACTCGCTTGATTATAAAAACGTGTAATTAATCGAATCGCGGTACCAGGCCCGGCTTCCGGCTTCGCCGACTCGGTTCCGCAAAACTGAGCCTCCGCGACTCGCCGGAAGCCGCCGGGATCCCCGACCTCGGACAATAACAAACGGCCGTAAGAATTTCTGTCGGAACCTAAAGGTATTTTCTTCCTTTTCCCAGTTTTTCCCTATTTTTCTTTCTCAATTTTTATAGGAATATAGTGCTATACATCGCGATGACACTTGGATCGGATCCTTGGGTGATTAGGAGACGAATTGCGAGTAAAATTGTATTTTATGGAATTCAGGTTAGGTTAGGTTAGGTTCCTTTTTCCATTTCTTCCTCTTTTTCTTTTCTCAATTTTGATAAGTGTAGAGTACAATACATTGCAATGACTTTTAAATAGATTGATAGCGACGAATAGGAAACGAACTGAGAATAAAATTGTATTTGATGGAATTATATTTAAGTTTGAATTTGGTTCCTTTTTTTAACTTTTCCTCCTTTTTCCTTTCTCAATTTTGATAGGAATACAATGCAATACATCATTATGTCTTTTAAATAGATCAGTAGTAACAATTAGGAAACGAACTGAGAATAAAATTGTGTTCGATGGAATTGAGGTTATGTTAGGTTCCTTTTCCCGTTTTTCTCCTATCTTTTTCTATTTTAATAACAATTTAATATCGTCATGAATATAATGAGATATTACTGAATGTTAATAATAATATACACGTGAGCTTGTGCACACATAACAAAATCGTTCACACTTTCCGATCCTTGAATACTAAAGAAATGTGTAAAATCCAAATTTACATTATACCTGCTATTTTAAAATGTTCACGTATGGACTGACATTATACGTGGAAACGTATTCAAAGATAAAACTTTGGAAAAAGGAATTTCATTTGTACTTTTCATTCCTATATTATCATGGAGTTTGAGCAGCTTGCATTCCCTTATTAACAATCCTGCATTTCCTCCTCTGTTTATTCAATGTACGTGTACGTGCTTGCGATGTTAAGATCAACATAAAAATCCGTGTATGTGTAACACTGTATTTCCTAAAATTGGATTTTTCAATAAAAATTTGGAAAAATTGGTAAATTTTTGTTTATATCCCAATCTTGATCTTTAGATCGACAACGATATATCTAATGATCATTTATATCTAATGACCAAATATTCGACGAAATTTAAATAATTATTTAATTAATTATTCTGCGAAATCATTTTTATTCCTCCACGAAGTGATGAAACGTTTTGAATTTTGAGAAAATTTAATATCGCCGTGATAAATTCTGGGTTAATGCGAACGGAAATTGCACGCAATGTTGTGTTTGACGAAACTAAGTTTCGCGGTGAGGTTTTAAAGCAATTTTTGTTCCTCCATGAAAGACTTAAACATTTCAGTCATACAGGATGTTACAGGCGAGCGAGACAAGGCGTACTATTAAAACGATAGTAGCTAGAACGAAATTTCATTAAGCGAAATGAAATGGATTCGAATAGTGTATCGCGTGGTGCGCGCGGCTGTTGCGGAAGTAAAATTAAAGGTATACTAATTTGTGCTTGGACTATTAAAACCTCGTTTATATTCATATTTGTAACGTGTAAAATATGCAAAACGTTGCGAATGTATTATTTCCCAAGCTTGAATTATCAAGCTTCCGTGTTATTTAAGAATATTACATAACCCTTGTAAAATAT
>NW_016908217.1:8924-12872 GCF_001483705.2 Eufriesea mexicana | reverse complement strand
ATTCCTGCTAAATAAAGAAATATTCCCAATTAATGCCAATTTTTGTAAATTTATAACGAGAAAATTTTCATCGCGTAACAGGTCGCTATCTCTTACATCACGTTACGTTATTACATCGTGTTATTACACACGAAGAGGCATAAGATATTAATACTAGGACTATCAAAGAGGTCAAAACGAGTTCTTTCAGACTTTTTATCCTCCCAACCGTAGAAAATACGTAGCTTCTCCGAATAAAATAAATTTTCATTTTCATTTAGATAAAAATGTAGATATTTATCTGCATTCTAATCCCCTTAATCGTGATTAACTGTGTATATGTTAGACAGAATTTTTGCTATAAATTTTTATACAATTTTGTAATTTTTCTTTCAGTTCTTTCACAATTTTTATTCTTCCAACCGCAGGAAATACATAGCTTCTTCGAATAAAATAAATTTTCATTTTCATTTAGATAAAAATGTAGATATTTATCTGCATTCTAATACCCTTAGTCGTGATTATCTGTGTATGTTGTTAGACAGAATTTTTGCTATAAATTTTTATACAATTTTGTAATTTTTCTTTCAGTTTATTAATTTTTAAATTTATATTAATAAATTTGTATATAATTTTATAATTTTTCCTATTTAGCACAAAATAATATTTCCAATTTAATTATTTATTATAAACCAAAATGGTTGATATTTTATTTAATATAAACATTTATTACTTTTTAATTTTTTTTTTCTTTATTTCAAACAAAGTAATTAACATTTTATAATATATGAAAATACCGATTAATATTTATAGTGCAACCCTATGTGTTAAGTATGCATTACACGTCGGTAGTCGCAGCGTTAAGGGAAGAAAAATAGAAAAATTGTGCTGCTTTCACCCTTTCACATTTTCCCTTTTCCCTTTATCTAGGACTTGGTTCCGGGAAAGAGGGGAAAAATTGTTACATTTTCGCTGGAAGAGGTTAATCGTCGGTTACGTTTATAAAGCCTTATCGGGCCGACTTTTATGGATTCGACGTTAAAATTTAAATCCACGAACCGAGACTCTTTCTACCTATGAGGTAAAAACTCGCGAGCCCGCTTTCGGCTTTATGAAAGCCGTTTGGAAAGATAAAATTCCGTGTTCCCGGCGCTATTAGCACACGGAGAGCAATAAAACCCTCCTTAGCCTAGGCGAGGAATTTCTATCGTATTGTACATCAACTTCTATCTCCTCTTTGTTTAGCGCGGCCCAGCCCTCGTCATCTCGAAACTGCGAATTCTAATACCGCTAATTACCCACGGGGCATTTAATCAACAACTAGTTAACAACCCTTTGTTTCCCAAACTACCAGTCTTTTCCACATTTTTACCATAAATTCCTCCTAACTAAGTATTCGAATATTTTCCAATAAATATTATCAACCTAACTTAAACATTTCAAATCGATTTTATTAATTAACTTTAATTGCATTTTTCCTTCTGTTTCTATATATACACCCAATCCTCTTTATTGTAATTTCTCGCAATACCGGATATCTACTACATTTAAATAAATAAATAATTATGAATTGTTTATAAATTGGATTTAAAAATTGATTATACTTATGTGGGAATTTAGAGCTCTCCTGATTTATCATAACACTATTAAATAATCACCACACTCGTATTTATAAGAATCCGAACATGCGATATCCGTCTTTATCAATTTTCACCCCTTATTCCAAATGCAATTACCAGGTTGAAAAATCGGAACACTCCGCTCGGTGATTCTCGATCCTCAACTCGCGGAACTTACCTCGACAACGCATCAATCCGTAACAAAGCTCGGAAATCTCATACTAATTAATATCTCCACCGATGCCTCCTAATCCGACAAGAACCGACAATCTCCCTCTCTCGAGCCCTGCCAAGTTCCCATAGAAAACCACTCGGATCGCGTTAATAAAGGAGAATAAAAGGGTGAATCACACGACCACTTAGGTAATTACCGTATATCGATATCGAGTCGGCTGGTGTAAAATGAAAACCGCGAGGCGGAAAAATAGGACGAACCGAGGCGACACTCGATACCATGCGATTTCCAGCGCGGGTATGATAATCAGTACTAATTAGCAATAACAGTGATTCGCGATTATTCGCCGCACGCGAATCCGAGTGTTAATCGAACTCGCTCTTATCGACTCCGCGGAATTATGGCAACTTTTAACACGTCCAGCCCGGCGCCGATATTGCTGTTCCTTTCCCTTCAGTTGGTAGAGAGTGAGCACTTGGGAAATATTTGAGAAAGGAAAAAAAATATCAGTCACGACGTTTCGAAGACAATTGGTGGATGCACTTGTACAATAATCGGATAAGGAAATTTTTATGTATATTGAAAAAGGAATTGTTCACCAATTGCGAAGAAAAGAAGGAGGCGTTTATAAAATTCAGAGATATTGTTCGGGATGATACGACGAAAGCTTAACGCTATAGAAAAGAAGGAGGCGTTTATAAAATTCAGAGATATTGTTCGGGATGATACGACGAAAGCTTAATGCTATTTTAACGTATTTTATACATTCAATGTATATAAAATGCAACGTTTATAATATATGTACATAATGTACATAATACTAACCATATTTTTGTTTAGAGTTTTTCAATAAATATCATTAAATCATCCCACGCACCGTCGAAAAGTTCATTGTTGATCCCACCGATCGATGAAAAGTGCACTGTTGGTCCCACCGATCGATGAAAAGTGCACTGTCGGTCCCACGAACCGCCGAAAAGTCTACTACTGGTCCCACGGACCACGGAAAAGTCCACTGTCGATCCCATGGACCACGAAAAAGTCCACTATCAGTCCCACGGACCACGGAAAAATCCACTGTCGATCCCAAGGACCGCCAAAAGTTCACTGTAGGTCCCACGGACCACGGAAAAGTTCACTGTCGGTCCCCAGGAACTGATACCGGACTCAGCGTGTTAAATAGGCCGTTTCGCGACCAGGTCCAGTCCGACGATACTCCTCGCGATCGTTATTGCACAAAGGAATCGAGCACGCGAATTAACCGGTAATTAACCGAGTCGCGACAATCGCGACGAAGCCCCTGCATAAATCTATGGGGAAAAATCGCGCAAAATCCGCGTTAGATCCGGACGAAATTCGCGTGGGCGCGCGGATCGAACGTTTTCGCTGTCTAATAATGGTAATTATCGATGCGCATGGATAATAGTGCGGGGAATAAATTATAATAGAGGTAATTAAATACGCCGATACTCTTGGAACGTTTAAACGTAGAAGGAATGTTTCAATTACGGGAAACGGAGGGTAATTATGCGTATTCAGATGCACCGACAATTCCAATCTCTGGCCGTTCGAACGCTTTTGTGAGGCAGAAGGAACGTTAATGCAGAGGGTAATCTGGAAAAAAGGATAGGACGATTTAGGGATACATAGCGCGTGGGATAAGGGAGAAATGTTCTATTAACATAGGTTCGCGAGTTAATCACCCAAGGAAACGCTGGATACTTTATTTTCACCGTTAAAACAATGACGATGCTAATAATGGTAATAATGATATACGTTATGTTCACGGTTACTCGAACTATTTCAAAAGTCAATTATCGTCAGGGTAATTAAAGAGGCAGAAAGGGGAGAGTGGAAAACGATCCTGCTCGCTGAGGATACTGGACTTCGTGTATGGGGAACGAGTACAGGGAAATTTGAGAGATTATCGCGCGAAATTACGGCGTGGATTTTTATTCTTTTTATGGAAATAAATAAAATTTTTTAATTTTAAGAAAAGTTTGGAGAATATTGGATATCGCTTCCTTTATATGGGCATTATTATTAACTTATTGAGTTATTTTAGTTTCGAAGCGTACACCTGTGCACCATATTATTATTATTGTTATATTATTATTATTATTATATTACAATATTATATTATATTATACTATTATATTATTATATTATTATTAT
>NW_016908217.1:2005-8171 GCF_001483705.2 Eufriesea mexicana | reverse complement strand
AAAAAAGGATAGGACGATTTAGGGGTACATAGCGCGTGGGATAAGGGAGAAATGTTCTATTAACATAGGTTCGCGAGTTAATCACCCAAGGAAACGCTGGATACTTTATTTTCACCGTTAAAACAATGACGATGCTAATAATGGTAATAATGATATACGTTATGTTCACGGTTACTCGAACTATTTCAAAAGTCAATTATCGTCAGGGTAATTAAAGAGGCAGAAAGGGGAGAGTGGAAAACGATCCTGCTCGCTGAGGATACTGGACTTCGTGTATGGGGAACGAGTACAGGGAAATTTGAGAGATTATCGCGCGAAATTACGGCGTGGATTTTTATTCTTTTTATGGAAATAAATAAAATTTTTTAATTTTAAGAAAAGTTTGGAGAATATTGGATATCGCTTCCTTTATATGGGCATTATTATTAACTTATTGAGTTATTTTAGTTTCGAAGCGTACACCTGTGCACCATATTATTATTATTGTTATATTATTATTATTATTATATTACAATATTATATTATATTATACTATTATATTATTATATTATTATTATTACTATATTACAGTATTATATTATATTATATTATTATATTATTATTATTATTTTCAAGCAAAATAGCTGTACTTAGCGTAAAATTGAAATAAGTTATAACGAAATAATGAATTTTTCTAGTTGCTTTTTACCAAAAAATTTATAACTGTATAGTTTATAGATTAGTTAGCATTATTTGTAGAATTTAAAGTTGATTAGAAATTTAAAATGTATTTATCATTATAAACGGTTAACATCGCAGAAAATGGATATTATTTTAATTAACACTCCGATTTGAAACTTGTATGAAAGTACAATATATATCTAGTGCATAGCTGATTGTAGTTATAATTGAAATGGTATAACGGAAATGCGAGCAAATACAATCGCACTCCGTCTTTGCGAAAATTCATATTAATTATACTAAAAACACCTGTATATTTCCGCTAATTGCAAGAACAAATATCCAAAGCTCTTCATTCTGACGTTACCCCGTTCTCGCAAACAAATTTAATCTTATTTCTCCTTTAATCAAAACCAAAATTAATTTCACCGAGAACGCTCGCACTATTCCCACCAAAACATCCCAATTCACCCTTCCCTCTAATTACCTTTGAATAAAAATAAATTCCACAAATCCCTCGATTTTTTAACACGTGAACACGCGACATCAACATTCGCTCCAATCCCATAGACCATAAAAATTCCTAAACTCGCGTCACACGAGAAGACCTATTCTTTCACTCTTTTCTCCTCTTTCTGCCTTATCAGGAATAATCGCGAGTTTGTGGGGTTCTCCCACGGGGGTTATGATTTCTTGTGATTCCTACGGTACTGCCAGTTGACATCCTGATAGCCACCTTGCTATGATAAGTAGTTGATAGGATGCAAGGAAGAGATGCATTTCGTCTTGGGCCTGCTAGTGGATTCGTCAGGCCCTGCCTTAGACGGGGGATACTTAGGTAACATAGGAATTCGAATGTACAGAAGTCGAAGATTCACAGAAGACTTGCGAAAAACTTCGAACCTCTGTTTTCCATCTAGCAGTGAAGATGTGAAGTTTTAATTCGAAGAATTAACCCTTTGGCCTACAACCACGTGTGAGGCTCGTGGACAGGTTATCGAGCCAAAACTGATTATCACGAGCCTGGCCCGTGGTACATCGGCCGGGCCAAATGTAAACACCACGTGTCACGCCCGTTGTTTTTTGATATGCCCCACTTCACTTGTTTAGTGTTTGTTGTTTAATTTAATATATTATCTAGCTTTAATCATTTGTTTACTTTTAATTTTTCGCTTGTATTTCTGTAATTCATTAAATTAAAGCAAGGCGTGTGCGATTACGACTGACAAGGGGAGTGCAAGTGCTTCGGGTCACCGATTTAGTTGAAACTTTGCAGGTTTGTAGATATCGTCAAGCAGTTTAAAAAAATATATCATTATAGCGGCAACTACTCAATAGTTCTTGAGATATTTATAATTAAAGTTTCATTACTTCTTTAATTAGAGATTTATTTCCAATATTTTATAATTGCAGTCGTGGCCTAACAGGGCTAGTGGAAAATTCCTGTGACTAGGAAAGCCGACAACACGGCAATCTTGTATAACACAGACGGCAATTATGATAACGCGTCGAAAATTAATACGAAATTGTCCAAAATAGATCGGGAAGACTCGCACCGTCAAAACATAAAAAAATATTGGTGGCTAAATCCATGTTACTGCAACTTATATATTATTTAAAACTAATGTAAACATTCATGTACCTATAAATAAATATAAGAAAATTCTCGTTAGTATAGTGGTCAGTATCCCCGTCTGTCACGCGGGAGACCGGGGAGACGATTAATTTTTATTTTATTTCAACCTCTTATCCTACTTCGTAATCTCCATTTTGTCTTTTGTAAATTTCAGACTGCCTATACTCATAAACATTGTAAACAATAATCTTGAAATAAATCAAATTAATATACCCCTCTTCCCCACTCCTCCCTTCCTTCCTTCTCCTCCCATTCATTTAACTATTTATTTATTTATTTATTTATTTATTTGTTTGTTTATTTATTTATTTATTTATCTATTTATTAATCTAGTCGATCCCTTTCCCTTTTATACACTTGACTGTATAGTTTTCGTGCGTTTCTATACATAGGTAAACACCCGTTACGATATAAGATAGTTCTTAGGTTTATATTAACATATAGCGATAAGCGCGGTAGTGTAAGCTTTAATTCTAAGATCGCGAGTGCTTCGATCTCGTAGCCTAAGTTGTCATGTATAACCTTTTTATACGTTTTGGTTTTTCTTTCGTATTGACATAATTGTAAACATTTTCCGGCATAATAAACGTATGTTAAAAAAAAGTCGAAAATTCCTGTGCTGAAGGATCGTGGTTCGATTCCCGTCACATATTCAATAGTTTTTTAATATATTTTTTATTTTGTATTAAATTTTCGTCTATGAAAACAATGTAAATAAACGATTGTAAATAAAATTTCTTAATAAAAAAATCTATTTTTTACGCTTTCTCATGCAAACATATATTTATTACAAAATAATAAGAATATTATGCAAGAAAAACATTTTGCTATAGCAATCTTATTTACTACTAACTAATTATTAAATTAAACATTGTATAAGAATGTCGTCTATAATTCCAACTTTGCTGTGTAGCTATAAATGTTCATGAATTACAGAAACTTGCAAATTTATTAATTCTCTACTTTGGAATATATAAAAATTTTACCGCTTGCAATCAGCGCCATCTATGATTTGGGCTCAAAAATCAAGAAAGTGATAGGAATATAGAATAGGCAAGGAGGTCGTCGACGAGCTGGTCACGTGGTGAACAAGGACAGAGAGGGGATAGAAAAGGATAGAATGGCTCCGGCAGTGAAAAATTATTAATTACTCAATTTCCGTAAATAATTTGTGAACTTTTATAATTTCATTGCGAAGCTGGAACTTCAGGCTGCATTCCTATATAATTTTCGTAAAGAATTTAACTCTAAATTGTTAGTTATTAATTTTTGTTTGATGGCGTCTATAATTTCGTAACGACGAGCATCAAGATCTTCCGTGAAAATATTTAATACTAAAACGAAACTAGAATCAAACTGTGATCAAAAGTTATATGAGAAGATTCGCAAGAATATTGTCTTTATAATGAGTGCATAAAGTTTCATAAATTAATTGCATAAAGGATAGTAATTAATGAAAAACCAATGGCGTCTTCGACAATCTTTGACGACAATTCAAACATTGCGCAGAACAATTATTAATAATTAATTAATTAGGGACAAATTTGTATCGAAAAATATATTGGAAAATTTTTGAAGGATCTGGCTTTATGATGTAATTATAAAAGTTGATAAATTATTCCCAGAAACTGAGTAGTTTATTAATTTTCTAGTACCGAATGAAAATTCAAACGACAATAACGGTTCAAAGTTCCAGTTCAATATCACAGATGGCGCTGATCGAAGGCGCTTAAATTTGAATCGGTTACTAACTTTGGTTATGTGCTTCCGATACGTGTTGTTATTGGACGGTAATTGTGCGATGGATATTTTCGATTGTAAACGGCGAATTAATCTATAACTGGAGAGAATGACATGAGATTGTGGCAGTGATGAAAACAAAAGGAGACCTCGGGTGAGTAATGTAAGGTGGAATGTGTGTGGATTGTGCATGTTTTAAGTAAAGAAATAAATCAACAGGTTATGGACTGCCAACAGAATGTACGCCACGTGTTTGAGTGCGGAAAATAAAATTCGAGAAGGAAATTGGAAGTATCAATAGATGAAAGGATCAAGATGGATATCATACTTGAAAATTTAGTGTGGTCTTGACGCTATGGTCTTAAGGTTTGTATTGACATATAATGAAAGAACTAAGAAATGTAGGAAACTGCAAACAAGATTGGTTAACAATGTATAATTACAAACTTTGATAGTTTCAATTATAGGGAAGGTATTATTACTTGATGTACCAATCTGTGCGTCAAGTTATGAGATATGGGTAAAATTAAGCAATATCTATGAGAAGGATACAAAACAGCAAAACATGATACAATAACCCACCACTGCGAGGCTGACAGGTAAGTTTTCAAATTACATGCATTAGGACGTAAAATAGAATAAACAATGTTTATAACTAAAATCTTATGTACATTACCAGATCATATATTTGCAACTGTCTGGGATTAACGCAGAAAGAAAAAAGGAGAATAGGTAATCTCACAACTCAGATGATTGTCAAGAAAGCAAAATCATCAAAATGATCTATAGCCTGCAAAGCTCAAGAGAAGAGGTGTCTCAAATGCAACTCAAGCATACATATTGCAAGTGCATGTTGGAAAAAAAAAAAGGTAACAAAGAAATTAAATATTTTAGTTGTGGAAGATTAAGATAAAAATCAGAAAAATTTCTAGAATTAGGAAGAAAAGACGAGACTCAAGAAGTGTGCTTTCTGTGTGGGACATGTAAGAAATCTAATCATTTGGAGAAAGACTGTTATTTTAAAAACATGAAGGAAAGCAAAGGAGATCAAGAAGAATAGAAGAAAGTATGCTTCTTGATAGAGGGCAATGGAACAAAACAATGGATTTTGGACTCAAGAATAATGAGCCATATGGTGAACAAGCTAGAATATTTTAAGGAATAAGAAGCAATAGGAACAGAAATTGGATTAGCAAAGAGAAACATTTTCATGGAAACTATAGTAAAAGGTAGAATTGAGTTAGATAGCTGTATATTTGAAAGTGTTCTATATGTCTCAAACTTGAAACAGAATTTAATGTCAATACATCTGATAATTCAAAATGTGGTAAGATAATTCTAAGGGTGGTAAAATAATGTTTTAGAAACATAATGTAATAGTTTATAAGAGGGGAAAAAAAAATATTAGTAGGGAAGATGTGTATTAATGGACTTTATGTTGTGGACGAATCAAAAGGATTATTATTAGGAGTATTATTATTAGGAAAAGGACATTATTAGTAAGGAGGAACAAGCAGCTGGTAGTGATACAGAAAATTGGGCCATCTAAATATAGAAAACATGAAAGAGTTGTCCAAGAAAGGCAGCTAGAAATTATACATTATGATATATGTGTGGGTCTATAGAACCAGAGACATGGAACAGAAATAGGTATGCCGTGACAGTCTTAGATTTTACTAATTTTGTGTTGATATATTTTATGGAATTATATACTGAAGCATTACAGATGTTGTTTAAGTATGTTGCAGCAGCAGAAGCAAAGTGGAATAAAATACAGGTTTAGATGCGATAATGAAAGCAGGGGGGTTTACCAGTCGTGAATTCAAGAATTAGTGCAGACAAAAAGTAATTATACTAGATTATACGACACTGTATACACCTCAACTGAAAGGAAAGACTTAATCGAAGATTATTGGATAAGATACGAGCACTCCTGTACATCTGGAATAGAAAAGAAATTGTGGGTAGAAGCTGTGTATTTTGCAGCTTGAATACAACTCCATATGGAAAGTAAGTAGGAGAAAGACCTCACATAAATTATGCATTTTTGGGGAAACCGATATTTTTTGTTTGCAGATTCATTTCAAGGAAAGTAAACTCTGCAAAAATTACCTAAGGAATATTACAGAT
>NW_016908217.1:0-1943 GCF_001483705.2 Eufriesea mexicana | reverse complement strand
CGTAACAATAGTTTTTAACATATATGTGTTTGAAACAACATTTTAAAGTTACAAAAAGCAAATTTTTAACAAATTTTGCGAATTAACATAACTTATATATATAAATTATATATTTCAGAATGCTTTCACACGTTATTAATCGTGCATTTATAGAATTTTTTAAAAATATGTTGAATAAAAATGGTCATATTGTTTATGTATCAAATTTTGTAACTAATTCATATATATATATATATATATTAGTATAGAAAATATTTTTATAATTAATTTAATAATTGATTTTATTAATTTATAAGCTTTCTGTAGTGGGAAATATGTACTTTTTAATTTGTTGTTTTCATAACAGACTATTTGCATCATTGTTATTAATAAGTATAAGCCAACGTTGTATATTCTACATCGATACTTTAGCAAATGGCTATCTCAAACATAAAGCATCTTCCCGCGAAAACAAGCATAGCTTGTCCAATCGCAGCCCACTTCTAGTCGACGAGAATCCAACATGTCGGTAACACGTGGCCAAATGTTTACGCACGTTAAAGTAAAATTTTCCGTGTCGGAACAATACGTTTCGTAAAGTAGTGCCATCATTGATTAGTGTTTTAATTACTGCAACTGAGGAAATAAATATTCAACAACGATAATGCACAGTATCAGTTATTATTTCGGAACATTGAACAAGTATTGTAACATCTTCGTGATATTAACGAAAGGACCACAACAGAAGTTTAGGAAGTCGAGAGAACTTTACCAAGGGCAGGATAACTAACTATGAACATTTGATCGGTAGTAATATAACACATGTGGAAAAACGTGAAGTTACATAGTGCAAATCGTCTACCGAAACATGTGCGGCATGAATTAGTGTAAGTGCGAATCATATAAGAGAACAGAATAGTCACGTGTCATCGATTGTACATTCCAGAATTCGATCGTCCACTGTGATATTGCTTAGCATTGCTCGTCACAGGCAGTTTATTAATAGTTTTCCTATTCTTTCTTTCATTTCGACGGTACATGCGTGAAATAAAGTGATGCAAGGGCAAGTGTGTATGAAATTGTGCTGTGTTTTACGTGTTATCGTTATCGTATAGATATTGGAAATTTCGACCTTGCATTGCCATATTTCGATATCACTCGTTAGAATAGAATGTTTCCTGATCAGTAGGTCAATTTTTTTCCGATTTGGACCGTTCATTTTGGACGTACAGTGACGGAAGTTTGAGTGCGTGTAAAATGGAATTACTCCGTTGCCTTTCCTAACTTAGATATATGAAACTCCTGCTCCGCATTAGAATATTTTGTTATGACCTATCACAGTAGACACTTCTTTAATTAGCAAACCTACCTTTTTTCGATCTTCGCATTTTTTTTTCTAAATACAATACCGAAAGTGGAAGGGCGTGGCAAGCCGTACTGCGTCGTTATCTCTCGTGGCTTAGCTTTCCCAAAATCCGATTTTTGGTCTCGATTTTTCATTATTACTCGATAGATCAAGCTCTTCTCTAATAGAATAAGTCGTTTCTTTTCGATTTTCGTCGTTTCTTTTCTAAATACAGTGACGAAAGTGGACGCGTGTGACAGGTCGTGGTGCGACGTTATCTCTCTTGGCTTAGTTCTTTGAAACTTCTATTTTTGGTTTTGATTTTTAATTATCACTCGATAGAGCGGGCTCTTCTCTAATAGAATCAGTGTTTTTTTTTTTATTTTCGCCGTTCTTTTTCTAAATACAGTGCCGAAAGTGAAAGGGCGTGGCAGGTCATGGTGCGGCGTTATCTCTTATGGCTTAGTTCTTTGAAACTTCGTTTTTGAATTTTGATTTATCATTATCACTCGATAGAACTGGCTCTTCTCTAATAGAATCAGTGGTTTTTATTCGATTTTCGCCGTTTTTTTTCTAAATACAGCGTCGGAAGTGGACCCGTGTGACAGGTCGTGGTGCG
>NW_016908216.1:0-662 GCF_001483705.2 Eufriesea mexicana | reverse complement strand
ATTACTAAGTTCTGCTCGACTCTGGAGATGCCAGTAATTGTGGTCGAGGCACGTTAGGTTGAGCAAAGTTAAGTTCTGTTTCGTTAAGTTTGGCTATGTTATAATAGCGCGGCTTTTACTTTCGTGCTGTACACTGCTATTCGGCGGATATCTGCCCTCTACTGTGTTGTAATATTTCCTGCTTGGGTCTGTGGAGGCCAGCAATTGTAGTCTCGGCACGTTAGATTGCGATCTTACGTTCGCTTACTTGAGGTTAGGTTATGCTAGGCCAGGTTAACCTTGACTTTCGTGCTATACACTGCAATTTGGTATATTCCGGAGCTGTTCTGTGCCGTACTGTATCATGCTAAGCGCTGAGAATTCCTGCAATTTTAGTCTCGGCTCGTTAGGTTGAGCTGGATTACGTTTGGTTCGGATAAGTTCGGTAAGCGTAGCTTTGACTTCCGTGTTGCAAACTGTTGTTCGGTGGATTTATGCGCACGTCTGCGCTCTGCTACATTCTGGCTGACCCTGGGGAGGCCTGCAGTGGTGGCTGCGGCACGATACATTGAGGTATGGTACTCTTGGTTATGTTATGTTCGCTTGGGTTAGGTGCTTATGTCACTGACTCTACTGCTATACACTACTCACTGTTGTTCTGTGGATATCTGTGATCTACTGAG
>NW_016908215.1:0-18172 GCF_001483705.2 Eufriesea mexicana | reverse complement strand
TTGCATTTCTAGAATGACAAAGATCAGACCAATTACCCCTCGAAATATTAACAATTGACGAAATATTACTGAGTACAGCCGCTATCACATTACAACAGTTGGTCTAATTTGCTCACAGAATACTTAATTTCAGCAGCAATTCTAGAGTGATCAATGTATAGTACGGTTATGGCTACAGATATTTACAATTGACAGAAAGGGACTTGGTACATCCATCAACACAGCACTGTAGCCCTACTAAAGACCTGTTCAATGACCAGGTAGATTCTATAACATCTCTAAAATGACAAAAGACATGACCGTTACTGCCCGAGGTACTAATACTCCCATAACGGCGCTGAGTACAGCCATTATCACATTACTGCGGCCGTTGTATTAATCTGTTTTCTGTCGATATAAATTCTATTGCAATTCTAGAATGGCAAGGTCCTGACCCATTGCGGCTCAAGAAATTAGCTATTGTCGAAAGAGTGCTGAGTACAGCCATCATCACAGTGCTACAGCCGATGTAACAATTTCCTAGCTGATATTTTCAGTTCCACAGTAATTCTAGAATATCCAATGTATAGTGCCGTCGTGGCTAGGGATAATTGCATTTGACGTAACGGTACTCAGTGCAACCACCAATATAGCACTATAGTTATGATTTAAGTCCTTTTACAATTCTAGAAAAGCAAAGGACTGACCCGTCATTGCTCGAGACATTAGCAATTGACATAATTGTGCTCTGTGCAGCCATCAGGGCAGTGTATTATCCGTTGCTCCAATTTGTCCACTGACAACTTCAGTTTAACAGAAATGCTAGATAATCAAAGAATGGTACGGTTATGGCTACAGGTACTTACATTTGAGAGTTCGCTACTTAGTACATCCATCAACGCAGAGCTGTAGGCGTTGAATTAGCATTCTCAATGATGATGTAGGTTCTGTAGCAATTCCAGAATGACAAACGACAAATCCGTTACAACTCGTGGTATTAACAATTGACATAACGGTGCACAATACAGCCATCATCACAGTACAGCAGGCGCTACATCAGCCTTTTCATTGATGATTGAAGTTCCACAGTTGCTCTAGAATAATCTATGTATTCATCAGTTGCTGGTTTTCTACATTTCCTGGAAGTGCAGGTGGTACGTCCACCAATACTACACTGCAGCCGCTGGATTAATCTGTTCAGTGATGACCTTATTTCCTTGTAGTTCTGGAGTAATCAATGTAGACGTTCGTTATGAATAGAGAAATTTGCTATTCCCATTAGAGTTGTTAGTACTTCCACAAACAGACAATTGTAGCCGTTGAATTATGTTGCTGAGTGATGATTTATATTCTATTGCATAATCCGTTCATTGTAGACGTATATTCCATAGCAATACTAGAACGAAAATGGC
The DNA here is from genome assembly GCF_001483705.2 of Eufriesea mexicana. Lineage (NCBI taxonomy): Eukaryota > Metazoa > Arthropoda > Insecta > Hymenoptera > Apidae > Eufriesea > Eufriesea mexicana. The sequence goes on along the minus strand of NW_016908215.1, from coordinate 16,781 downwards.
GGATCTATTGTGCTTCGAGATACTAGCATTTCTAGCGCAGCAATGAATGCAGCCACTGTCGCAGAACTGCAGCAGATGTATTACTTTAACCACTGGTGATGCAAATTCCATGGAAATCCTACAATATTCAATGTGTAGTACGGGTAAGTATAGAGGTATTTACAGGAGACAGCACGGTCCGTGGTACATACACTAACAGGTCACTGTAGCCATTGGATTAACATGCTCGATCAAGGTTTAGATCGTATAATACACATCATTTCGCGAACTTTAAACAATTAAAAGTACAGTACAGCGTGCAGCTATCATGAGAGTACTGTGGTCGTTGGATTACATTTGGCAGTACGTCACTTAGTGCATCTGCCAACAAGGCACTGTTGCTGTAGGATGAATCTGTTCACTGATGGTACATATTCCGTAGCAATTCTAGAATGGAAAGTGCCAGAGCCATTATGCCACGAGGTATGGACTATTGACAAAACAGTACTGAGTACAGTCGTCATAAGAGTACTGTTGCCGTCGGATTACTTTTCCCATGGTGACGTAAATTGCAAAGCAATTCTAGAATAACCCATGTATATAACAGTTATGGCTAGTGATATCCACACTTGACAGTACTTTACTTTGTACAACTACCAAGAGGGCTCTGTAGCCGTTGGATTAATATTTTCACTGATAATTTACCCTATGTAACAATTCTGAAACGGCAAAAGGCACATACATTATCCCTCGAGATATTTAGAATTGAAAACACAGTTCTGAGTACAGCCATCATTACAGTGCTGTAGGCGTTGTATCATACGTTCACCGATGATGTAAATTCCAAAGCAATGCTATTTTGATCAATATGTGTTTCGGGTATGTCTAGAGGTATCAACAATTGGCAGTACGTAACTGAGTACAGCCACCAACATACAACACTAGACGTTGGAGTAATTTGTACACTGATGATTTAGATACGTGTAAGCCTTCTATAATGGCAAAATGCGGATCATTATCTCTATTGACAACAGCTACTAACGGGTACAGGCATTGTCACAGTACTGTAGGCACTGAATTACATTGTCCACTGATGACGTAAGCTCTAAAGTTATCCTAAGATAATAAATGTGTACTACGGTTGTGGCTAGAGATATTTACAGCTGATAGTACGGAACTTAGTACATCCTTCAGCAGAGCACCTTACCATTTGGATTAACCTGCTGAATGATGATATGGATTGTATTCCAACTCTAGAATGACTAAAGACAGATCCGTTATAGCTCGAGATATTAACACTGGACATAAGAGTAGTGTGTTCAGCCCTCATAACGCTTCTGCAACCGTTGGATTAATCTGCCCACTTATGACTGAAATTACATAGTAGTTCTAGAATTATCAACGCGCACATCAGTTGTTGCTTGAGATATAGAGAGCTTCTAGAGCGGTAGTGGTTGCATCCACAAGTACAGCGGAGTAGCCGTAGGACTAATCTGCTCAGAGACGACCCATGTTCCACAGTAGCTCTAGATTATTCAATGTGCGCATCAGTTTTGTCTGGAGGTATTCACAATTCACAGTGCGGTAGTTGCTGCATTCACCAGTAGAGCTCTGTATCCATTGGATTGCACTGTTCAGTGATAGTGCATAAAATTTTGCAATCCTGGAATGGCGTTGGACTGTCCCATTATCGCTCGAGGAGTTCACAATTGACGAACCGTACTGCGTACAGACATGGACACAGCACCTTCACCGTTGGACTAATTTGCATCCTGATAAATTAATTGTAACAGCAATTATTGAGAAAACATTGTAAAGTATGGTTACGGCTACAAATATCTACTATTGAGAGAACAGTGCTCAGTACGTCCAACAACAGAGCGCTGTAGACGTCGGTTTAACCTGTTCAGTCATGATTTATGTCCTACTGCAATCCAAGAATGACAAAGGTCTGACCGATTCTCGCTCTAGACATTAACAAGCGGCGGAACGGTATTGAGTGCAGCCATCATAGCTGTACTATGGCCGTTGGATTCATTTGTTCACTGGTGACATAAATTCCAAAGAAAGTCTAAAGCAATCAATGTATGGTACGATTATGGCTAGAAATATTTGGAACTGACAGTACGGTTACCGGTGGACACATCAACAGAGCCCTGTACTATTTGGTTTGGACAGTTCAATGAAGATATATATCCTACAGCAACTCTAGAATGACGAAAGATAGATCCATTGGCCCTAGAGACATTAACAATTGATTGAACAATACTGAGTACAGCCATCAACATATTACATTAGCAGTAGGACTTATTTGCTCACTGATAACTTAAGTTTAACAGCAAACCTAGAATAATCAATGTATTGTACGGTTATGGCTACAGATATTTACTGTAACCGATAGCTGGTACATCCACCAATAGAATACTGTAGCCTTTGAATTAAACGGTTCGGCGTCGATTAAGATTAAAAGGTAGTTCTAGAGTAATCAAAGCACAAATCAGATGCGGCTAGAGATATTAACAATTCCCAGTACGGTAGTTGGTACATTCACTACCCAAGCACTCCATCCATTGTAGTAATATGTTCAGTGCCGATGTATGATCTATTGCAATTCTAGAACGACAAAAGACTGACGCACCATCTCACGAGATACTAACAATTGACCAAACAATGCTGAGCACAAGCGCCTTCGCCGTTCTTTAGCCGCTGGACTAATTGGTTCACTGAGAGTTCATGTTCAAGAGCAATTCTAGAATAATCAATACACAGTACCGTTATGGCTAGAGATATTAGAGTTGACAGTACGGCAATTAACACATGCACCAAAGCAGCACTGTATCCGTTGGATTATCCAGCTCAATGATGTTGTAGGACCTATAGTAATTCTAGAATTACAAAAGACAGATCCGTTATAGCACGTGATATTAAGAATTGACATGACTATACAGAGTAGAACCATTACCACAGTATTGTCGCTGCTGGATTAATCTGACCATTGATGGTTTAAATTCCACATTATTTCTTGGTTAATCAATGTAGAAGTTAATCGAGTATTCGGACATCTGCAATCCCCAGAATGGTAGATGTTTCGACCCACCAACAGAGCACAGCAGGCGATTGTCTAATCTGTTCAGTGGTGACCTTTTTCCACAGCAGTTATAGAATAATCAATGTATACGTCTATCACGGTTAGAGATATTAACAATTCCAAGTGCAGCAGTTGCTACATCCACCAGCGTAGCATTGTAGCAGTTGAATTAACCTGTTTAATGGTTTAATAGATTTTAAAGCAATTCTAGACTGAGAAAGGGCAGATCCGTTACAGCTCGAGATGTTAGCAATTGACATAACAGTGCCGAGTACAGCCATCATCACAGTACCGTAGCAGGTGGATTAATTTGTCCACCGATGACGTATATTCCAAAGCAAGTCTTGAATAACCAATATACGTTACGGCTATGGCTACACATATTTATAGTTGAAAGTACCGTTGCTAGTACGTCCATTAATACAGTGCTGTACATTTGGTTTCATCTGTGCAATGGTGAAATATATTTCACAGTTGTTCTAAAGTTACCAATGCATACATTAGATATAGCTGGAGTTGTTTGCAGTTTATAGCAGGGTACTCAGTACATCCCTCTAGAGAGCACTGTAGCCTTCCGATTAACCTGTCCCGGGCTGATGTAAATCATATGGCAACTCTGAAATAAGATGAGACATATCCATTTTTGCTCGCAATGCTGAAAATCGACAAATATCAGTACCGCGTATAGCCACCATAACGGTAACGCAGACATTGGACTAATCTATTCACTTACAAAATATGTTCCCTAGCAGTTCCAGTATAACCCATGTGTACATCAGTTGCGGCTAGATATATCACAAATCTCAGTGCGGCAGTTGTTGATTCCACCAATAGATCACTTTAGCCGTTAGAGGAGTCTGTGAAGTGATGATTTAAATTCCATAGTAGTTCTAGAACAATGAACTTTCTAGAACAATGAACTAGTACATCAGTCATGGATAGAGGTATTTACAATTCCCAGTACCGTGGTTAGTGCATTCGCCAGAAGAAAACTGCAGGCGGTAGATTAAACTGCTCAGTAATGATTTTAGTTCCACACAATCTCTAGAGTAATCAACGTATACGTCACATATGACTAAAGATATTTACTATTCCAAGTGCCATAGCTGGTGCAGCCACAAATTGAGCACCGTAACCGTTGTATTAAGCAGTTCAGAGATGATTTAAGCCCTATTGCAACTCTAGAATAACAGAGGACGGATCCGTTACAGCTCGAGGTATTGGCAATTGACATATGAGTGCTGCGTACTGCCCCCAGCACATTACTGTAGCCTTTGGATTAATCTGACCTCAGGTGACTTCATTCCCGCAGTGCAACCAATGTATACATCAGTAATGGCTAGAGATGTTTAGAATATCCATTACGGTAGTTGTTACATCTACCAGTGGAGCTATGTAGCCGTTGGAATATCCACGTCGGTGATAACCAAGATACTGTAGCAATTGTAGAAGGACAAAGGATAGATCTGTTGTTGCTCGAGGCGTTAACAATTCATATAACAGGATTGTTTGTAGACGTCACCACAGAACTGTAGCCATTTGATTAAATATTTCACTGATAAGATACATTCCGCAGCACCTGTAAAGCAAGGAACATAGCTCGCTTATATCTAGGGGTATTTACAATTGATAGTATGAGAGTTGTCACATTCACGCGCAAGGCACTGTATTCGTAGGGTTACTCAGTCCACTGATGCTTCGAACGCTATAGCAGTTACAGAGTGAGCAATGTGTAGATCAGGTTACTTTAGTGTTATGGGTAAACGACAGCACAGTTCTGAGGGTTGCCGTCTACGCATTATTATAGCGGTTGAATTAATCTGTTGGCTGAACAACTAAGCTGTTCAGCAATTTAACGATGATGAATGGATAGAGCTACTGTCACTGGAGAAATTGACGCTTGTCAGAACTGTAATGAGTACCGCTGTCTTTACACTACTGTAGACATTTGATTAATTTGCTCCCTGACCATATAATTTCCGCGGCATATCTTTGGTATCAATGTACAGAAACGTTATAGCTAGAGATACATACAAATGGCAGTACGATGCTTAGTACATCCAACAACAGGGCACTCTAGCCATTGGGTTAATCTGTTCAGTCCTGAATTAAGCTGTATATCATTTCGAGTGTGATCAACGGATAGATGAACTATCGCTGGAGACATTGACATATGTCAAAGGAGTGCATTGTACAGCCATCATTACAGTACTGCAGCCATTTGATTAACTCTATCGTAGTCGATCTGTATTACTCGGCTGCTCTCGAACAAAAAAATGTATTGATCCGTATGGCTAGACATAAATACAATTGTTGGTACAAAACTCTATACATCCGCCTATAGAGCACAGTTGCGGTTGGATATATCTGATGGAATGTGAAATGATCTATCTGTGGAATGAACAATTTACAGATCAAATATCGGTAGTGGTTTTCACAAATAACAAATCAATACTGACAGTACCCATCTAGAAGGCAATGTAATTGGTTGACTAATCAGTCGATTGATGAGATAAGTGCTATGGCGACTATAGAATAGGCAATGTAGAGATCTTTTGTGTCTATATATAATTACAATTGTGAGTACGGTACTTGGTACGTCCAACAACAGACCACTGTAGTCGTTGGAATATTCTGCTCACTGCTGATTTGAACTCTATAGTAATTATAGAAGGATCAATGTATAGAACAAACACGGGTAACGGAATTGATACATGGCAATAAAATACCGAGTGTAGCCATCTCCACAATGCAATAGCCATTGAGCTAATCAGTTCGATGGTCGTCCATGTTCTTCAGCAATTATGGGATGATCAATGAATACAGCAATTGTCGCTGGAGACATTGGCATATATCAATACACTACTGGGTGTAGCCAACAATACGGTAAAGTAGCAGATTGAATAATCAGCTCACTGATGATAAAAATTCTATAGCACATCTAGAATGACAAATAACAGATAAACTGTCGCTCGAGATGCACACAGTTGTGACAACACACTAATAAGTACAGCCATAATCACAGTTCTGTGGCCGTTGTACAAATTTGTACACTGATGGCTTGTAGTCAACAGCAATTCAATATTAACCAATGTATGGATTTGGTATCCTTAGAGATATGTACAATTGTACGGTGATAAGTACTTCCGCCAACAGTCGACTGGGGTACATATATACATGGGGTACAAATAACAGGGATACATAGTCCCTCGATATATTAACAATCGATAACACAGTACTCAGAGCAGCCATCATCAGAGTACTGTCGCCGTTGAATTATTTTGTTCACTGATTACGATAATTCCGAACCAATTGCAGAATAACGTATGTATAGTGCGGCTACGGTTGGTGACATTTAGAGTTGAGGGTACATTACATATAACATCCACCAACAATGCACCCTTGATTTTTGATTAATCTCTACAATGATGATTATTATTCCACAGATATTATAGAATGAAAAAGGAGAAGTTCATTATCCCTCAAGGTATTAGCAATTGACGACACAGAACAGAATACAGCTATCGCCAATTCCTGCAGCCGTAGGATTAGTTTGTCCGCTGATGACTTAAATTTCGCAGCCATTCTAGAGTAATTAATGTATAGTACGGTTTGGCTAGAGGTGCTTACAACTGACAGGACGGTACTTAATACATCCACCAACAGAGCATTATAGCCGTAGGATTAACATGTACAATGACGATTTAATTTATATTGCAATTCTTGGATGACTAAATCCATGTGCATTGTCACTCGTGATATTATAAATGGACATAGCAGGACGGAGTACATACATCATCACATTACTGCCGCTCTTGTATTATTTGTCCACCGATGATTTGAATTCCACAGGCATGCTAGAATAATCAACGCATAGTACGGTTATGGTTAGATATACTTACATTGCTCTGTACGGAACTTAGTACATCAACCCACAGAGTGCTGTTAACGATGCATTAGTCTGTTCACTGATTGTATATATTCTATAGCATTTACAGTATGACAATGGACATAGACCTTTTTCCTCGAGATATAGGCAATAGACAATACAGTTCAGAGTGCAGACATCTGCGTAGTATAATAGCCATTGCAGTATTCCGGATGCTAACAATCAAAGTTCTTCAGCAATCCTGCAATTATCTATATATACCTCATTTACGGCTAGAGAAATTTACAAATGGCAGTACGGTGAATGGTACCTTCACCGATGGAGCACTGTTGCTGCTGGATTATTCCGACCACTGCTGATATAAATTCGATAGCAATTCTAGAATGGCAAAAGACGGATGCATTATCGCCCGAGATATTAACAATTTCCAAATCAGTACAGGGTGCAGCCAACATCACAGTTCTGCAGCCGTTGGATTGATTTATTCACTGATGGCGTAAGTTTCAGTGCAAGTCTAGAGTAATAAAGCTATAATACGGTCATGGCTAGTGATATTTACAATTGACAGTACGTTTCATAGTACATCCATCGACAGAGCACTGTAGCCGTTAGATTGATATGTTCAATGATGACATAGATCATATAGCAATTCTAGAATGGAAAGAGACAGCTCCAATGCCACAAGAGTTATTAACAGCTGACACCACAATGCTGAGCAAAGCAATCATTACTGTACTGTAGCCGTTGGTTCAATTTGATAATAGCTAAATTAAGTTTAACAGCAATTATAGAATAGTGAATGCATACATCCGTCATCGAGTTGAGATATTTACAGTTCCTAATACGGTAGTTGGTATATCCGCCATTTGAACACTGCAGCAGTTTCAATAATGTGTTCAGCTATGACTCAAATTCGAGAGTAGCTCTCGAATAATCCATGTGTACGTCAGTTATTGCTAGAGATATTAACAATACCCAGTGCAACAGTTGCTACGTTCACCAACAGAGAAATGTGGCCAATGGATTATCTTGTGCATTGATAATCTATATTCCAATGTATTTCTAGAATGACGAATGACTGACTCATTATCGCTCAAGACATTAACAATTTACGAAACAGTACTGAGTACACCCACCATCACATTTCTTTGTCCGTTGTAGTAATTAGTTCACTGATAAATCGATTTAAACAGCAGTTCCTGGGTAACCAATTTATAGTATGGTTATGGCTAGGGATGCTTGCAATTGAGTTTACGGCTCTCAGTTCATCCGCCGGTAGAGCACTGGAGCTGTTGGTTTTATGTGTTCAGTGATGATATGTGTTTTATTGCAATTCTTGAATCACAAAGTTCTGACCCATAATCGCCCTGGACTTCAACAAGCGACGAGAGAGTACTGAGTACAGGCACAATCACAGCACTGCAGCCGCTGGATAAATTGCTCACTGATGATGGTAATTCCGCAGTAAGTCAAGATTAATCGATGTATGTTACAGCTACGGCTAGGGGTTTTATAATTGTAAGTACGGTACTTAGTACATCCATCAGCAGAGCACTGTAGACGTTGGTTTGATCTGTTCAGTGAAGATATAGACTCTGTAGCAATTCCAGAATTGCAAAAGGCAGATGCGTCGTAGTTCGAGATATCAACAGTTGACATGGCCATACCGAGTACAGCCATCGTCACATTACTGCCGCTGCTGAATTAATGTGTTCACTGATGTTTTAAATACCACATTATTTCCAGAATGACCCAGGTATACATTAATTATTTATGGAGATATTTGCAACTCGCGGGACAGTAGGTGCGTCATCCACCAAGAGAGCACTGCATCCGTTTGATTAATCTGTTCTGTTATGATTTAAGTTCCATAGTGATACTAGAATAACCATTTCACACATAAGTAATGGTAAGAGATGTTAACAATTCCCTGTGCGGCTGTTCATACATTCACCAATGGAGCACTGTAGCCATTGGATTAATACCTTCAGTGAAGATTTAAACTCTACAGCAGTTCTAAGATGACGAAAGGCTGACACATTATCGCTCAAGACATTAACAATTTCGAAATAGTACTGATTGCAGCCATCATAACTGTGCCGCTTCCGTTGCACTAATTGTTTCACGGATAATATGAGTTTAGCAGCCATTCTAGAGTAACCAAGGTATAGTACGTTTATGGCTGCAGCTATTTACAGTTGAAAATACGTCTCTCTGGATAACATGAGTTTAGCAGCCATTATAGAGTAACCAAGGTATAGTACGTTTATGGCTGCAGCTATTTACAGTTGAAAATACGGCTCTTAGTACATTCACCGAAAGAGCACTGTAGCCTTAGAAAGAACCAGTTCAACGGTGATGTAGATTCTACCGCAAATCTAGAATAGCAAAGGACTGAGACATTATCGCTCGGGGCATTAGTTATTGACGATTCAGTACTGGGTAGAGCCATCATAGCAGAGCAGCAGCCGCTGCAATAATTAAATCACGGACAATGATAATTGCAAGGCAAGTCCAGAATATTCAATCCATAGTACGGTTATGATTATGTACATTAGTAATAGTAATCACAGTTCCTAGTACATACTGCAATAGAGCACTATAGACGTTGAATTATTCTAAGCTGTGATGATTTATATACCAACGTATTTCTGTTTCAATGTATGCGTCAGTTATGGATAGAGATATTTACATCTGCCAACACGATAGTTGATATATCCACCAATAGAGCACTGTAGGCGTTGGATTAGGCTGTTCAGTGTTGATTTAAATCCTTTTACATCTCTAGAATGGCAAATGGCTGACCCATAATCGCTAGAGGCATTAGCAATTGACCAAGCAGTACTGAGAACAACCATAATCGCTGTATTTTAGCCGTTGCACTAATTTGTTCACTGGTAGCCTAAATTTAACTGCAATTCTAGAATTATCAGTCCATAGTTCGGTTATGGCTAGAGACATTTACAATTGACAGTACATTACTTATTACTTCCATCAACAGTACACTCTAGCAGTTGAATTAACCTCCTCCATGATGGTACAGGTTGTACAGCAGCTCTGGAATGACAAAAGAGGGATCCGTCATCGCTCGGGACAATAACAATTGACGAAAAGTTACTGAGTACAAACTTCATCAATTTAGTTTTACCGTTGGACTAATTTCTTCACGGATAGTTAAAGTTTAGGAGCAATCCTGGATTAACAAATACATAGCACGGTTGTGGCTAGGGATATCGATAGATGATAGTACTTAGTACACCCACCAGCAGAGCACTGTAGCCTTAGGATTAATCAGTTCAATGATCATTTGGGTTTTACTGTGATTATAGGGTGACAAATTACGGATCCGTTCTCCCTCGAGATATTGATAGCAGACAACACAGTATTGAGCGCAGCCATCATCACAGCACTCTAGCTGTTGTCCTAATTTGTCCAACGGTGTGATATATTTCACATTAGACCTAGACTAACCAATGCATACATCAGTTATAGGTAAAGATATTTGAAGATCCCAGTACGGTAGTTGGTGCAACCATTAATATAGCACCGTAGCCGTTGAAATAATTCCTTTCAGTCATGGTTTATATTTCACTGTACTTCTAGAATAATCAAAGTATACATCAGATACGGCCAGAGATATTAACATTTCACAGTACGGTAGCTGGTATCAACAGAGTAGAGCAGACAGACTGTAGCCGTTGGATAAATCAGTTCAGTGATGATGTAGATTACAAACCATGTCTAGTGTAATTATTGTATTGTACGGTTATGGTCAGAGATATTTAAAATTGGGAGTGCTGTTCTTAGTACATACATTAGCATGGAACTGTAGCCGTTTGATTCACATGTCCAGTCATGGCCCGGATTTAATAGCAATTATAGAATGACAAGACATATCAACATACCATCGAGCTATTAACAACTTACAACACAGTAGTAAGTAGAACCATCTCCTCAGTACTGTAACCGCTGTATTAATCTGTTGAACGGTGACTTACTTCCCACAGTAGTTCTAGAAGAAACATTGTAAACATCAGATATTGCTAGAGACATTGACAACTCGCACTACGGTAGCTGGTATATCAACCAACATGGTACTGCTGCCGTTGCATTCACGTGCTGAATGATGATTTATATCCTATGGCAATTCTAGAATGGCAAATGGGTGATCCGTTATAGCTCGAGAACTTAACAATTGTGGAAACAGTACTGAGTACCGCCATCATCACAGTTCTTTAGCGTTTGGAATAATTTCTTCTACGATAACTTAAATTTAACAGCAACTCCAGAATAATCAGTATACAGTACGGTTATTGCTAGAGATATTTACAAATAACAGTACGGTACCTTGTACGTCAATCAGCAATGCACTGGAGCCGTCGGATTAACCTGCCCAATGGTAACTTGTATTCTGTAGCAATGCTAGATTGAGAAATGACAGATACATTATAGCTCGAGATATTAACAATTGAGGTAACAGTAGTAAGTACATCCATCACCACAATACACTAGCCGTTGGATTAACTTGTCCACTGATGATTAATCCTCCACGGTGAGTCTAGAATAACCTATGTACACATCAGATATGTGTAGACATATTATCAATTCACAGTACGGTATCTCGTACATCCACAAATAGAGTACTGCAGACGTTGAATTAACCTGCTCAGTGATCATATGTATTCTGTAGCTATTCCAGAATGGCAAAAGGTAGATTCCTCACTGCACAAGATGTTGGCAATTGACACAACAGTACTGCGTACAGTCGTAGTAACAGTAGTGCAACCGTTGGATTAATCTACTCACTTATGATTTAAATTACATTGTAGATCTAGAAAAATCACTATATAACTTATTTAAGTCTAAAGATATTTACAGTTCGCTGTAAGGTAGTTGGTACATGCACCGACAAAGTACTGTAGTCCGCTGATTAATCTGTTCAGTCATCGTTTATATTCAAAGGCAAGTATAGGGCAGTCCATGTATAGCACCGTTAGGTCTAAGGTAGTTTACAATTTACAGATCGGTTCCTAGTGCATGCGTCAACGGCGCACTGCAGCCGTTGGATTAACCTCTCTACAGACGATTTGGATTCTGGAACAATTGTAGGATGAAAAAAGGCCGGTCCGCCATTGCTCGAGATAATAGCAATTGACGCAAAATTACCAATTGCAGTCATCATCACATTAGTGTAGCAGTTGTATTAATCTGTTCACTGGAGATTTCAATTCCACAGTAGTTCTAGAATATTGTGTGCATACGTCAGTTATGGCTGCATATATATACACCTCCAGGTACGGTATTTGGTACACCCTCCAATAAACGTCTGTAGTCGCTGGATTAATCTGTTCAGTGACGGATTGAATTCAAAAGAAAGTTTATGGTAGTCGACGTATAATGTGGTTATGTCGAGGGATATTTAGAATCGGCAGCACGTTTCTTGGTACATCTATCATAGAACATTGTAGCCGTTGGATGGGTTTGTTCTATGATGACGTGGATTCTGTAGCAATTCTGGAATACGTAATGACGTATTCTATGTAGGTCGAGACATTAACAACTGACAACTCGGTACCATGGACAGACGTCATCCCATTACCGTAGATGTTGTATTAACTTGTTCACTGATGGTACAAATTCCACAATAGTTCTAGAGCAATCAACGTATGCATCAGTTATAGATATAGATATATACAATTCCCGGTACGGTAGTTGGTACATCCACCAATGCAGCACTGTTGCCTATGGATTAGTCCCTTCAGCCATGATATAAAATCTGGTAAGATCAAGAATGGCAAAGGACTGATCCATTATCCCTCGTGATGTTAGCAACTGCCGAAACTGTACTGATTGCAGCAATCATAACAGTTCTTTAACAATTGCAACAATTTCTCCACTGATCATTTAAGTTTAACAGCAATTCTAGATTAATGAATGCATAGCACGGTTATGGCTACAGACATTTACAATTGTCAGTGAGGTACTTATTGCATCCATCGACAGTGCACTGGAGCCGTTGCATTAACCAGTTCAATGATATCTTGGAATTCACTCCAATTCTAGAATGACAAAAGCCAGGTACGTTATAGCTCGAGAAATGAATATGTGGCATAAGTGTTGCGAGTACAGCCGTCATCACAGTACATTAGCCGTTTGACACATCTCTTCACTGATAACACCAATTTAGCAGCAATTCTTGAGTAATCAATACATATTTCGGTCATTGCTAGAAATATTTGCTACTGACACTCCGGTACTTAGTACATCTATCAAGAGTGCACTATATCAGTTTGATTAACTCGTTTAATGATGATTTTTATTCCATAGCAATTCCAAAATGACAAAAGGCATATCAATTACCGCTCGACACACAGTCATCTGACAGAACATTACTAAGTACAGCCACCACCACGGCACAATAGCCGTTGTGTTAATCTGTTTAATGATGACAAAAATTCTACAGTTGTTCCAGAATAAACAATGTATACATCAGGTGTGGCTAGAGATATCTACAACTCCCATTACGGCAGCTGGTACATCCACCGATAGAGTACTGTAGTCGTTGCATTAATCTGTTCAGTGATGATTTAGACTCCAGAGCGAATCTAGAATAATAGTGAATGACCCATTATCGCTCGATACAATAACAATTAAAGAAACAGGGCGAGTGCTGCCATCATCACAGTACCATAACCGTTGGAATAAGTTGTTAACACATAACTCAAGTTCAACATCAGTTCCAGAATAACTAATGCATGGTAAACTTATGGCTGCAGATATTTACAATTGACAGTACGGTCCTTGGTACATCCATCGGCAGGGCAATATAGCCGTTGTATTAGCCTGTTGAGTGTTGATATAGATACTATTGCAATGCTATAATGACAAAGGGCTGATCCGTTATAGCACGAGCCATTTGAAATTGACTAATGATTACACAGTACAGCAATCGTCACATTACAGCTCCAGTTGGATTGAATTGTTCACTGACTATTTAAATTCAACGGTAGTTATAGAATTATTTATGCATACATCAGCTATAGCTAGAGACATTTGCAATTCAGAGAACGGAAGTCGTTACATCCACCAACACAGCGCTGTGACCGTTGGATTAATCTAGTCAGTGATGTTGTAGATTCTAGTGCAGATCTAGAATAACAAACGGCTCGCCCCTTACCGCTCGAGGAAATAAAAATTCATGAAACTGTGCCGAGTACAGATATCATCGCAATACTTCAGCTGCTAGTCGAAATTATTGACTGACAGTTTAAACTTAACAGCAATTCTATAATAATCACTGTACAGTAAGGTTATGGAGGAAAGCATTTACAATTTCCATTTACTGTAGTTGCTACATCCACCGATAAGGGACTTTAGACCTATGATTAACCTGTTCAGTGATGATTCAGGTCCTAGGGCATTTCTAGAATAACAATGGATTGACCAATTATCGCTCGAGACATTAACACTTGACGAAACAGTACTGAGTACAGCCATCACCACAGTGTTTTAGACGTTGGACTAATTTGTTCACTGATAATTAAGGTTTAACGGTAATAAATCAATATATAGCAAAATTGTGACTACAGATATTAACAGTTGACAGTACGCTACTTGGTACGTAACAGAACAATGCATCCGTTGTGTTAGCTTGATCAAATGCGATTTAGGTTCTAAAGAAATTTTAGACTGATAAAGTTCGGATGCATTATAGCGCGGGATATAAACATTTGATATAACAGTACTGAGTACAGCCATCACCAAAGAAGTACAGCCGTTGGAACAATCTGTTCTCTGACGATTTAAATTCCACAGTAAGTCTAGAATAATCAATGTATACGTCAGATATGGCTAGAGATAACTACAATTCGGTAGACGGTACGTCCACAAATAGAGCAATGTAGCGGTTTGATTATTCAGTTTACCGATGACTTAAGCTATATAGGTCTTCAAGAATAATCAGCGGATAGGGCAATCATTGGTATTGTTATTGAAAAGTACTTATACGGTATCGGGTGTAGCCATCTACACAATATTGATGACATTTTATTAACCTCACCGCTGAATATCACGCTTCTTCAGCAGTTACAAAGCGAACAATGAACACTGCTACTATCGCTGGGGAAATTAAGAGACGTTTATACGGTACAGAGTACAGTCTTCAACAGGGGACAGTATTCGCTTAATTTTTCTCACGACTGCTTACATGAACGCTATAGCAATTCTGGAATAGTCAAAGCTTAAACCAATTATAGATGTAGATACTGACTACTAACGTACACTACGAAGTACAGTCATCAACACAGTCCTACATACATTGAATAAACCTGTCCTCTGGTGACTTGTACCTGTCCTCTGGTCACTTACATTATATTGCTATTAGAGAATGATCAATGAATAGGCCAACGGTCGCTACAGATATTGATGTATGACAATACGGAAATGGGAGTGGCAGTCAGCACAGTACTGTAGCTATTTCATTGATCTGTTCTCATATCATACCAGCTCTTCTACAACTGTAGAGTGAATAATGGACTGAGCAATAGTAGCTGGAGACATTGGCTTATGCCAATACGTGGCTTAGAATAGCCACCAAGAGACCACTTTTCCGGTGCAAATAATTAGCTCACCGGTGATATAAATTCTATAGTGACACTGGAATGATAAAACTCTAGTCCATTGTCCCTCGTGACTTTAACAGTTAGCAACACAGTACTGGCCGCAGACAGCGTCACAGTGCTGTAGCCGTTGAATTATTTTGTTCACTGATTTTAAATTGCGCAAGCATTCCAGAGAAATGAATATATGGATGAGGTATGTCGAGTGCTACATACAATTGGCAGCACGATACGTAGTACATCCACCAACAGAACACACAGCAATCGGATTAATCTGGTCACTGATGATTTAAATTCCACAGTTGTCCCAGAATAATCAATGATTGCGCCAGCTATTACTACTCACGATATCGATTGCCAGAATGCTCGTTCGAACGTCTACAGATAAGCTATTGCATTCGGCCTATATATCTGATCTGTGATGGTATGAAATGCAAAGCAAGTTTCAGGTAGACGACGAATAGCATATTTGTTTCTGGGGATATATACATTTCCCAGTGCGGTAGTCGGTGCATCCACCAATATAGCACCGTAGACGTTGCATCGACCTTTCAATGGTGATCTAAATTCCATATTATTCCTTGACCAACCAATGTAAACACCAGTTAGGGCATGGGATATTTACAATTCACAAGGACAGCATTAGGTACATTCATCAATATAGCATTGCAGCAGTTGGAATGTCCTGTTAAATGTTGATTTAGTTTCGATGGCAAATGTAGCGTTACAAAAGAGAGGTCCGTTATGGCTCATAATTGCATGCAGGCATAATTGACGAAAGAGTGCAGATTATAGCCATCGGTGGCGTACTTAAAACTTTGGAATAGTTTCCCCACTGGTAAACTATATTTAACAGCAGTTCTCGGGTAATCAATGCATAGAATGATTATGGTTACGGATACATACAATCGACAGTGCGGTACTTAATACATCCGCCAGCAGAGCGCTGTAGCTACAGGGTAACCACTTCAATGATGGTATTGATCATATACCAATTCTTGAGTGACAAAGGACAGACCCGTTATTACTCGTGATATCAGGGATTAACACAGCAGTACTGAGTACAGTCATCATCACAGTAGTACAGCAGTTGGACTAATTTCTTCACTGATACATTATATTCAGCAGCAATTCTAGAAAAAGAAATATATAGTACGGTTATGGCTAGAGATATTTAAAATTGACAGCACAGTACTCGGTACATACA